>NC_057798.1:185896861-186045229 GCF_018294505.1 Triticum aestivum | reverse complement strand
CGGCGGGGTCGCGCGGCTGGGCCGGCGGGGCCTTCGGCCCGGTCTGTACGAACAGTTTTTTTTTAAATATTCCACCGAAAATTAAATAAATCCTAGAAAATAAAATAAAATTCTAAAAATGCCAAAACAAATTGTCACCGTCTAAATAATATATTTAGAACGAGATGAACATTTTCTTGGCCCTAAAATGCAATTTTGAAAAACGTGCATTTTTTCCTAAATTCAAATAAAATAGCGATAAAACTCCAAAATAAAATCTTATTTGATTTTAATGTTAAATCCTCAATATTTCTTTATTTTGGGAAATTCATTTTATTCCCTCTCTTATTTTTATAAAAGAAATATACGAAGATAAGATAATTAAAATCAAATGATCCTATTTTCAAAAGTTGAGAAAACTCAAATATGAAAATAACGAAATCCCCAACTCTCTCTGTGGGTCCTTGAGTTGCGTACAATTTCTAGGATCGAGCCAAAATGCAATAAAATATGATATGCAATGATGATCTAATGTATAACATTCCAAATCGTAAATTTGGGATGTTACACATTTACTCTCACTTTTACCACTTGTTACCTTGCTATTTTTATATTTTCAAATTACAAATACTCATATCTACCATCCATATTGCACTTGTGTCACCATCTCTTCGCCGAACTAGTGCACCTATACAATTTACCATTGTATTGGGTGTGTTGGGGACACAAGAGACTCTTTGTTATTTGGTTGCAGGGTTGTTAGAGAGAGACCATCTTCATCCTACGCCTCCCACGGATTGATAAACCTTAGGTCATCCACTTGAGGGAAATTTGCTACTGTCCTACAAACCTCTGCACTTGGAGGCCCAACAATGTCTACAAGAAGAAGGTTGTGTAGTAGACATCAAGCTCTTTTCTGGCGCCGTTGCCGGGGAGGTGAGTGCTTGAAGGTATATCTTTAGATCTTGCAATCGAATCTTTTTGTTTCTTGTTTTATCACTAGTTTAATTTATAAAAGAAAACTACAAAAAAATGGAATTGAGTTTGTCTCATATGCTTCATATTTTTAATATATTTCGTAAGTATGATGAAAAGGAAAATTGTGCTCAAGTGCTAGAAGAAGAAGTCTATAAAATGTTTGGTACTAAATCTTTGAATGATGAGCATGATTGCAATGTTGTTAGTATGAACTCTTTGAATATCCATAGTACTAATGATAATTGCACTAGTTATGATGAAAATGTCTCCTATAAGCATGTCAATTTTTGTGGAGTGCATTGGGTTTGCATGTACACACCAAATAGGGAAGCTAGATATTGCAAGAGGCATAAGCATTTAGAAACTAAATTGTTGCAAGAAAGGCTAGATGTCTGTGCTGAAAGATTCAATATTTTTCGCCATCCTTGTGAACTTTGCAATGAACATGGTCATTTAAAGCTTCAATGCTATTTGTTCCATGATCAAATCATGTCCAAAAATTGTGATAACTTGATTACCGTTGAGCATCATGAAGAGCTTAGTCTTCTTTTGGGGTATGAAGAAATGAAACGTATAACTGAGGGTATTCCAAAATTTAATCTTGATAGATTTCTTGATTTTGATCTAGAAGAAATTTTTATGTATTGTACGGTCAATTGCATTGAAAATCCTTGTATTGCCAATTACATAAAGGAAAGAAAGCAAATAGAAGATGAAGATAATACTAATGAAAGGGAAGAGACATCCCAATATCCTCCTATTATTTCTATGATGAATCAGGTAACGAGGAGGAGCTTTCTATTCAACCAATCTCATTAATAAGGAGCTCAAAAAAGAGGGTTAAACCCACACACGATGTGAAGAAGAAGAAAAAGAAAAGACAGAGAAGCAAAGGTAGAAAGGCATCCCTCCCAAATGATGGTGCTGCTACTACTCATTGTGATGATGATAATTGCTATACTATTGGTGCTATCCATACTATTAATGATGAGAGTGATTATGCTTATGATATGAAAAGGCCCAAGCTTGGGGAAGCTATGTTTGATGAGGACGACATATTTGATAATATATTTGCTGCAATTAATGTTTGTCCCAAGCTTGGGGATGCTACGTTTAATGAAGATGATATATTTAGCCTCCCAAGTTTTGATATGCAAATTTGTTATGATGATAGCATGCCTCCTACTTATGATGATTATATTGATGAAAGTGTGTTTGGAAGAGTGTCAACTTTAGGAAGTAATGATCCCACTATTTTGGAGGATGTTGAATCTTATTGTGATGAATATGAAAGTGGATTTGGAGAGGTCATGACTTTATTTAGTGATGAGTCCACTATCTTGGAAGAGGTTTCGATTATGATGAGAACAAAGTTGCTACTTATGATGATTATTGTGATGAAACTTATGCTATAAGTAGTGATGATTATATTTATAAAACTTGTCATGATTATGATTACCCTTTTTCTGAACATTACTCTTTTAATGTGGAAACAATTTATAGTATTCGAGTCTCTTATGATACTCCCACTATTCCGAATGAGAAGAATTTTGCTTATGTGGAGAGTAATAAAAATTCTATGCAAGTAGATCATGAAAATAATGCTTTAGGTGCTGGTTATATTATTTAATTCGTTCATGATGCTACTGAAAATTATTATGAGGGAGGAACATATGCTTGAAGGAATTGCAATAATATCAAGTTTCCTCTCCATGTGCTTAAAATCTTGAAGTTATGCTTGTTTTGCCTTCCTATGCTAGTTGATTATTGTTCCCTGCTAGTCATATGCTTTATGATGCTCCCGTTATGTTTCAATTCTTATCTTTTATGTGAGCATCATAGTCATCATCATGCCTAGCTAAAAGGCATTAAAGAAAAGCGCTTGTTGGGAGACAACCCAATATTTATCTTTACTATTTTTGTGTGTTCACATGATTATTCTACTGTATTAATCATGTTTTATAGCTTTTTTTCAATAAAGTGCCAAGTAAGACCTTTAGGATAGCTTACGGTGATAGTTGTGTTGATCCTGCTGAAAATCAGAAACCTTTGCACCCAGTAAATTAGTTTTGATAATTCATAGAAACGTGCTTTTTATCTGATAGAAAAGAATCCAGATAATTTGTGTACCAATCTAGATAGAATCTATGAGTAGTAATCTGTATCTGATAGAAAAGAATTAGTTTTGATAATTCATAGAATCTATGAGTAGTATCGGAGGGTATGAACCATAGAGAAGTTGGAATACAGTAGATATTACACAAATATGAATTTATAATGTGTACAAAACAGTACCTAAGTGGTGGTTTTATTTTCTTATACTAACGGAGCTTACGAGTTTTCTGTTGAGTTTTGTGTTGTGAAGTTTTCAAGTTTTGGGTAAAGATTCGATGGACTATGGAATAAGGAGTGGCAAGAGCCTAAGCTTGGGGATGCCCAAGGCACCCCAAGGTAATATTCAAGGACAAACAAGAGCCTAAGCTTGGGGATGCCCCGGAAGGCATCCCCTCTTTCATCTTCGTTCATCGATATCTTTACTTGGAGCTATATTTTTATTCACCACATGATATGTGTTTTGCTTGGAGCGTCATTTTATTTTGTTAGTATTTGCTTGATGTTATTTAGAATAATGTTTTGCATCTATATTTTCAATAAAAATGTCAAGGATAGCCTTTGCCATGCTTATTTTGCAAGTATACTTGTTGCTGTTTGAAAACAGAAAGTTTATCGATGTTGCAAAAATTCCCTAGAAAATTCAGAATGTGATAAATTGTCGAAACTTCTTGCAAAATAAGCTGATAAATTTTATACAGTGTAGTATTTTTCTCATAATTTTTGGAGTTAGGTAAGTATGATGAATCTTGCATTCTTTACAGACTGTACTGTTTTGGCAGATTGCTGTTACGTTTGCATTGTTTGCATATGTTTGCTCGTTTAATGATTCTATTTGAGGATAGGAGTATTAAATATGCAGAGAGATTTAATATGCAATGTTGAATAATAATTTTAATGATTTTCTACAGTATAGAATGATAAGGTTTTGCATTGTTTTATACTAACTTATCTCACGAGTTCTTGTTGAGTTTTATGTGCATGAATTTTTGAGAAATAGAGAAACCATGATATGAGAGGAATTAAGGAGACACAAAAGTTCAAGCTTGGGGAGGCCAAAGGCAGCCCAAGATAATATTTCAAGAAGCCTCAAGCATCTAAGCTTGGGGATGCCTCGTTAGGCATCCCACCTTTCTTCTTCAACAACTATCGGTTAGTATCGGTTGAGCCTAAGTTTTTGCTTCTTCGCAAGAGTTGTGCTATCGTTGCAATGTCATTTTGTTTTGTTTTATTGCTGTTTGAATAAAATACCAAGATCTGAAATTTCTTAAATGTTATAGAGTCTTCACATAGTTGCACAATTATTTGACTACTCATTGATCTTCACTTATATCTTGTTGGAGTAGTTTGTCATTTACTCGTGTGCTTCACTTATATCCTATGAGTAAATGGTTGAATGATTTGAATGTCATAATTCTAAAATTATATATGTTTCATATGCTTTCCCCACTTTTGAGTAATGACTTCACATCTAAGAAGTAGAGGTGGTAAATTTATTGAAGGTTAGCAAACATTGTATTGGTCACTTGAACAATTCATGAAAGAATATTCAAGGAAGAGAGATTTCACATATAAATATACTATCTTAGACATCTTCTATTATTGTGAGCCCCATTAATTATTTTCAAACCTAAGCAAATCAGTTGAAATTGGACAAGGAAGACAACATAATGAGTTATGCTTGGGTATATTTGTATAGAAGTTATATTGTTATAGATCCTCCAACATGTGGTGCTTGCTGTTTAGAATCCTTTGCTAGACAAAATATCTGTACTAAGCGGGAATACTGCTTGTGCATCCAAATCCCTTAAACTAAGTTTCTTCCATGAGTGTCCACCATACCTACCTATATGCGGTATTTACCTGCCGTTCCAAGTAAATTTCCATGTGCCAAACTCTAAACCTTCAAATAATAATTTGTTTTGTATGCCCGAATCACTCATGTAGCGACTAGGGGCTGTCAGTATCTTCCATGCTAGGTGGGTTATTCTCAAGATGAGTGGACTCTGCTCATCATTCACGAGAAAAATGGCTGGTAACTGGGATGCCGAGTCCCATGATCAAAAGATCAAAATCAGATCAAAAATAATTGCAAACAAAACTCCCCCGTGATTGTTGTTAGTTGGAGGCACCCGTTGTTTCGGGCAAGCCATGGATTGATGATTGTTGGTGGAGGGTGAGTAAAAAATTTACCATTCTGTTTGGGAACCGCCTATAATGTATCCAGTATGGAAGAAACTGGGAACCCTTGGTTGTTATGTTGACAATGAAAGCATATCTCTCAAAATTATTTATATCTATTTCAAAATCGATCTGTGGCACCTCTGCAAATCCCTGCTTCCCTCTGCGAAGGGCCTATCTTTTACTTTTATCCAAGAGTCAGTAGTATTCCTTCTCATTCCAACCTACTATTTAGTTGGCAAGCATCATGTGATGGGGAAAGATCTAAGCATATATGGCCATTCAAATATATTTGATCATGAATTATTATTGTTGACAATTATCTATATGATAAATAAATTGGGAGGGGAAACATTAAGCCCCTATCTTTCTCTGTGTTTGATGGATGCTATTTGTTCTAAAAATATGCTTTGAGTGGTAGCAATCATGGAAGACTATATGATAGTTGAGTGTGTGGGATTTTCTAAACCAAAGCTCTTACATAGACCCTTCCTGAAAATAAGATGAGTTGCAATTATCCGATGACTGAGAACACAGTTTGCTAGTTTTGAAGAAAGCTTATGGTCTATGCTTTAACATTTGAATAGCTTGTTACTTTATCATAAGAAGTTTTATGAGATGAGCTACTGTTATGACATATAATGATGCTAGAAAAGGTGATTGAAATTATAATTGATCAAACTTATGCACCTGCTAGCATTCACACTTCATAAATTATTTCTTTTATCATTTACCTACTCGAGGACGAGCAGGAATTAAGCTTGGGGATGCTGATATGTCTCCAACGTATCTATAATTTATGAAGCATTCATGCTATTATATTATCTGTTTTGGATGTTTATGGGCTTTATTATACACTTTTATATTATTTTTGGGACTAACCTATTAACTGGAGGCCCAACCCAAATTGTTGTTTTCTTGCCTATTTCAGTGTTTCGAAGAAAAGGAATATCAAACGAAGTCCAAACGGAATGAAACCTTCGGGAGAATTATTTTTGGAACGGAAGCAATCCAGGAGACTTGGAGTGCATGAGAGGGAAGCAACGAGGAAGCCACGAGGCAGGGAGGTGCGCCCTACCCCCTGGGGGCGCCCCCACCCTTGTGGCTCCCCTGACCAACTTCTTTCGCCTATATATGTCCACATACCCTAAAAACATCGAGGAACACAATAGATCAGGAGTTCCGCCGCTGCAAGCCTCTGTAGCCACCAAAAACCTCTTGGGAGCCCGTTCTGGCACCCTGCTGGAGGGGGGATCCCTCACTGGCGGCCATCTTCATCATCCTGAAGCTCTCCATGATGAGGAGGGAGTAGTTCACCTTCTGGGCTAAGGGTATGTACCAATAGCTATGTGTTTGATCTCTCTCTCTCCCTCCCTCTCTCTCGTGTTCTTGAGGCGATCTTAATGTATCGTGAGCTTTGCTATTATAGTTGGATCTTATGATGTTTCTCCCCCTCTACTCTCTTGTGATGAATTGAGTTTCCCCCTTGAAGTTATCTTGTCGGATTGAGTCTTTAAGGATTTGAGAACACTTGATGTATGTCTTGCCGTGCTTATCCGTGGTGACAATGGGATATTCACGTGATCTACTTGATGTATGTTTTGGTGATCAACTTGCGGGTTCAATGAACTTATGCATAGGGGTTGGCACATGTTTTCGTCTTGACTCTCCGGTAGAAACTTTGGGGCACTCTTTGAAGTACTTTGTATTGGTTGAATAGATGAATCTGAGATTGTGTGATGCATATCATATAATCATGCCCACTGAGGGGGTCCTGGATTAGGGAGTATCCAGACAGCGGGACTGTGTATAACTTCCGGACTATTGAAGCGTGAAGATACAAGACTCAAGACTTCGGCCCGTGTCCGGATGGGACTCTCCTTTGCATGGAAGGCAAGCTTGGCGATCCGGATATTATATTTCCTTCCTTGTAACCGACTCCATGTAAACCCTAGCCCTCCCCGGTGTCTATATAAACCGGAGAGGTTGGTCCTTAGAAGGCCGATCACAATTACAATCATACCATCATAGGCTAGCTCTTAGGGTTTAGCCTCTACGATCTCGTGGTAGATCTACTCTTGTTATCATCAATATTAATCAAGCAGGAAGTAGGGTTTTACCTCCATCGAGAGGGCCCGAACCAAGGTAAACATCTGTGTCCCTTGCTTCCTGTTACCATCAGCCTTGACGCACAGATCAGGACCCCCTACCTGAGATCCGCCGATTTTGACACCGACATTGGTGCCTTTGAGAGTTCCTCTATGTCATCGCTGTCTGGCTCGATGGCTCCTTCAATCATCATCAACGATGCTGTCCATGGCGAGACTTTCCTCCCCGGACAGATCTTCGTGTTCGGTGGCTTTGCACCGCGGGCCAATTCGCTTGGCCACCTGGAGCAGATCGATAGCTATGCCCCCGGCCACCAGGTCGGGTTCGGAAACTTGAACTACATAGCGGATATTCGCGGGGACTTGATCTTCGACGGATTAGGGCCAGCATCAGGAGCGCCAAACAGTCACGACGAGCACGGCTTAGACCTTCTGTCAGACGATGCTCGGGATATCACCCTGTAGAAGCCTCAGATCTAAATTCGGGGCAGGTTGCGTTGCCTAAGGACGGAGGGCTGGACCCCTCCCCGCAGGCTGTATCCTCATCGGCGATGGATCCGAACACAGGCCTCACTTCTGAGGGAGCCTGTGACTCCAGACCCCCAGATTCATATCCGGTTGTAGGTTCCAGTCCGCGCGTCCCTGAGCCCGCCGAGCCTGGTTGGGCACCGTTGATGGAGTTCACCGCGGCAGATGTCTTTCAGCACTCGCCCCTTGGCGACATGCTGAACTTATTGAAGTCTCTCTCTTTGTCAGGAGACTCTGGGCCGAACAATGTCCGGCTTGAGTGGGAAGCAGACGACGACGGAATTTGTTGCCCACCCACCACCCACTTCATTGCCACGATCGATGATCTAACCGACGTGCTTGACTTCGACTCCGAAGACATCGACGGTATGGACGACGATGTAGGAGAATTACAGGAGCCACCGCTCACAGGGCGGTGGACGACCACCTTCTCATACGATATATATATGGTGGACACTCCAAAGGAAACCAATGGCGATGAGGCAACGGAGGACAGCCCCTCAAGGAGAAAGACAAAGCCCATGCTTCGGCGGTGCCGCTCCAAGCCCCGCCACATCAACACCGGCCCCGGAGACGCAAGCAATCCGGATGGTGCCGAAGAGGAATACAGCCCTGACCAGCCTACCTGCTAGCTGGCCGGACCGGCCATGATGGAATACTTGGAGAAGGACAACTATACAGCCTCCCCCAGCGACAAGGTGAGCCTCAGCAATGACGAATTCAGCGTACCTGAAGATCCAGTGGAACAAGTTCGCTTCAAGCGAAGGCTCATGGCCACGACAAGGAACCTGCAAAGGAGGCAAGAGTAGCTTAAAGCTGACCAAGACTTGCTAATGGATAGGTTGTCCAAGGTACTGTCCACTGAAAGGCACGAAGTCGACAGCCCCAATAAAGGGCATACACGGCACAACTGGCTATCTCAAACCAAGCAGGAGAAACCACGGCACACAACCCGACGCCCGCACATCAGTACGGTCCAAGACAGTAAGGAGGATATGCGAAGAGACACCCCCAAGCCTCGATGCAATGGCAACAAACGTCAAGTTAAGGAAACTGGTGCTAGGTCCAGTAAATACCAGTCCGGTCAACGGACAAAGAGCAGCTCAAGCCTACTCGGCCCGAGCCACACGCTCGATCAACCATGAGAAATTCATGGTACTCCTAGAAGGACGGCAAAGCATACCAATAGAAAATGCCGAATCCTCAAAACAAGGCGGTTGGTCGCCGGCCGGAAACAGTGAGGAGAGGCGTCTAGTCAATAGAACCCCCCCCCCCAAAGCATAAAAATATGGCCGATTGCCCATAATCACGTCAACCACAGAAAGTCAATTGCAGTACCTCCAGACCTAGTAGTCAGGGGGCTCCATAAATCCCACTCAGGTATGAAGCCACGAATAACATCTCCTAAAAGATGCAAGGCACCTTCCCACCATGTGATAGTTTACCGTATGCCAACGGGATAAACCACGTTGACTAGATTCCACGCGGTAAATCACTCAGGCCAGTTATCCGGACACCCATTATGGAGTCCGCACTACCTCATGGTATAACGGCTGGGCCCACCGGGGCCCGATCAGGGACCCTTGGACCAACAACAAGAGGATGCCTAGCTGCCTTCAAGCATTTGCATGTACAAACTAACGATTGACGCAGAACAGGATTGACGGCGTGGAATCAGCCCGGACAAACTATGGCAGGAACATGCAGGTAGAAGGCAGTTCGGATTCACTCTTGATCCACTCACAATGCCCCCCAGTCCGGCCACCACAGGTTTCGCCAAATAACACCTCTTTTCATACATCATACTTATATGCATAGACATATTATCCTACTATAATGCGTAGACTTAAATAACAATTACCGGCCGTCATTTATCGCCAACGCCTCTTTGCCGAAAATGACAGCCATGCTCCGCGTTCGCCCGATTACACCATGGGCTTCACAGTACGACAATAAAGTCCGACCACCTTTTCGGTCGCTCGACACCCTGAACTTATAGCACTATATGCATCAGCTCCGAATCGTGTCTTGGGTCATTGGGTGGGTTTGCCCGGCTCCCATGTTTTGGAACCTTACGTTCCATTCTGTCGGCTAAGGTAGCGCTGGGAGAACTGCTGCGATTGTGTCCCGGTTTAACCTCAGTAGAGAAAGCCAAAAACTGACCGTCATGATGAAGCGAGAGCTGGTCAGCTGTTCGAGAGGTTATAAAATCCTTAAAGATTTATTCCGCACAACGCCATTATAAATGCTGAGTGCGACGGATCGGTCTTCTGATAAGGTGCCAATAGAACCCCTAGTTTGGCCTTCCGAACACTAGGGGCTGCGCCGACCATACTCGAATTCCTATGGCTAAGTGAGAGTAATAAAGCCTTATAGTCCGATTGCCTGGTTCGTGGAAAGAGACACCTCCTTAAAAGGACCTAACTATGGGATAAAGAGTGTTTAGATATATCCCGAACACCCCCGTATTCTTTTTACGAGGGGGCAGAAGCCGTCGACTGGCCAACTCTCAGGATTTGCATACAATAAATAGCCGCATAGGAAGAACATATGTTCAAAAATAACAGGCAATATATACTAAACATGCCATTATCCCATATTGCAAAAGCGGCACAAATGCCCTCAGGGAAATATAATGTCTTTAGCACACTTGTTCGCCGCAAGGCGGGCCCCTTTCAGTACACTTTCATAGTAAAGCCCGGGCTTGCGGTGCTCGTTACCCTCCGGCGGCCCCTCAGCCATCAGCTTCTCTGCGTCAAGCCTCCCCCAATGCACTTTTGCACTGGCAAATGCCATGCACACGCCTTCCATATAGACTGATCGCTTGATAGCATCAAGTCGAGGACAGGCACTCACAATCCGCTTGATGAGTCCGAAGTAACTGCTTGGGATTGGCTCCGTAGGCCACAGCCGGACAACTAAGTCCTTCATGGCTAGTTCCGCCGCCTGATGCAGTTCGACCAGCTGTTTTAGCTGATCGATAAAAGGCACCGGATAGTTCAACACCAAATACTGCAACCAGAAATCCCTCTCCGCAGTCTTCTTCTCCGCGGTTCGGTAGAATTGGGCTGCATCTGATATGCTACGAGGAAGATCCGCAAAAGCCCCTGGAAACATAAGAATTCAGCTTGCCGCTTAGGATTCTTCCCATTATCATATACAAAGGCTAAGAATACGGAAGGCCTTACCAGCCGCGACTTTCCAGGCCTCCTGAATGTCCCGTGCAGCACCTCAGGCTTCTTCCTGAGCACCTTCCGCAACCTCGAGAGCTTGAGCGAGTTCGGATTCTTTCCCTACTAGACTCTGCTCTAAGCCCTCGCTTTCCTTCATAGCTTCCTGGAGCACCCGCTCAGCTGCGAGGACCCTGGCCTCGTGTTTTTCATGAAGCGCCTGTTCGGCGGCAGCTTTCTTGTTGGCATCGGCCACAACTTTCTTTAGTGCCGCATATTTGGCACTCACTCCTAGAGCATACAATACAAATACAATTTGCTAAGCACAACTATTCAATCAAGCAAACTACAAGATATATGTTTTCAACATACCTTGCTTGTCTTCTAGTTCCTTCTTCACACGGCTGAGTTCCTCCTCGGCCCGTGCAAGGCTCTGCTTCAGTTTGGACACTTCCGCATTATAAGTGGCCGTCCTCTCCGCAGACGCCTATTTTCACATAAAGGGTATACATCATTCACAAAGGCTCCTGCGAATGCAGTGGATTTGATCCCCTGCCCGGCTTTGTCTCCTCCGCCGGGCAGTGCATCAGGGGCTACTACTCATACTATGACAATCCCTCAAAGGTTTCCTAGGAAACATACCTCAAAAGCCTTTATAAGGCCAAGGCAGGACTCGTTCAGCCCGCTCTCGGCGGACTGAATCTTCTCGACCACCGCGCCCATGAGGGCCCAATGCTCATCGACAATAGATGTGTTCTTCAACACTGTTGATAGACCGCCAGGCAGCCCTGCTCGAACAGAGGACACCGGCGGGGTAGGCAGGCCCCCCACCATCGAGGGTGGCTGCTCGATCAATCCCGGAACCCTATAGGTCCCGGGGGCCGTATCCATCCCCGCGTGTCCGGCACCAGGGATATGTCCTCCCTGATCCGGGTCTTGTCGATGTGACACCTCAGTGTCACGCCCGGACTTTGGGGAAGGGGCCCGCGAAGGCGTCCCGCTCACCAAGGCGTCTGAGCCCAGCGAATCCTCCGACGAGGACCGGCCGGCGCAAGACCTTGCCGGACTGTGCAAAATATGGTAACAGTTAAAACTACTATACCCAAAGATAATCCCAGACACATATGCATGTTTGGATACTTACGACTTCTCCAGGGGCTGGGCCCTGGGATCCCACTCTAGGCTGCTATCGGCAGCCATGGTGGATGCCTCCAGGAGGTAACCTTTCACCCTGTTGGGCGATCCGGCCTCCAGAGAGGTGGAGGCCGTCCTGTTCCTCCCGCCATCAGAGTGAGGCTCATCCTGCTCTGCTTCCACCTCTTCGTCTTCAGACGAAGGATCATCGCTGGAGTCTTCGGATTTGGCGTCCGAAGCCTCTCGATGGCGAAGACCACTCCGAGTCTTCTTGGCCTTCTTGGAGGCCTCTTTCTTTGGCGCCTCGTAATGCGCGGGGACCAGCATCTTCGTCAGAAGAGGTCCGACCGGTTCCTCCGGCATAGGAGCGGGACAATGTATCTGTTCCACCTTCTTTATCCATCCCTGAGGTCACAGTGAAACACGGTTAAGGTGTATCCCCCATGACATGCCAGCTGAAGAACGAATAGACAAAGCGTGGCTGTAACTTACCGAGATTGCGGAATGAGATAATTGATACCCGCGGTCTTCCGCAGGGCTCGGCCATGATTTGCCGGACTTGAAGAGCACCTTCCAGATATCCTTATGGGAGGAATCATAAAGCTCCCGAAGGGTTTGGTGCTCGGCTGGATCGAACTCCCACAGAGTACAAGTTCGGCGCTGATAGGGGAGAACCAGGCGAACTAGCATCACCTGGACTACGTCAACAAGTTTGACGTCCCTATCGACTACACCCTGAATGCGCGTCTGGAGCAATAACAGCTCATCGGACGAGCACCAGTTCGGGTCCTTCTCGGGCCAGGACGTGAGCCGTAGTGGAGCACCGGATCTGAATTTTGGAGCTGCCGCCCGCTTTTTGCCGCGTGGTTTGGTGATTTAGAACCACTGCTGCTGCCACTCCTTGACGGAGCCGTTGAAAGCGCCTTTCGGCCAAACAGCCTTGGGCATCTTGCTTACCATGGCGCTGCCGCAGTCCGCGTGTTCTCCACTCACCACCTTGGGCTTCACATTGAAGTTCTTCAGCCATAGGCGGAAGTGAGGTGGGATCCGGAGAAAAGCCTCGCACACGATGATGAACGTCGAGATATTGAGGAAGGAGTTTGGGGAAAGATCATGAAAATCGATCCCGTAGTAATACATGACTCCCCGAACAAACGGGTGAAGGGGAAACCCGAGCCCACGGACGAAATGGGGAAGGAACACGACTCTCTCGTGAGGTTCCGGAGTGGGGACGACCTGTCCCGCCGGCAGGAGACGGTGGTCGATCTTCTGGGCCAGATACCCGGCTCTCCGGAGCTTCTTGATGTCCTTCTCCTGGACGGTCGAGGCCATCCACCTACCTCCTGCTTCGGATCCGGACATCTTTGGAATATCTCTCCTTGATGGAGAAAGAGGGTACTTGGGCTTTGGGGCTCGAACAAAGGGGAATGAGCTAACGGGAGGAGAAGGCGTGGGTAAAGAGAAAGGGGCCTTACCTCTTTATAGGGGCGGTAAAAGTCTTTTGCGCCTCCCCACTTGCCTGGTGAAGCCCGTCCGCCTCCCACTCGCCGCGATTAGCGGTGCGGGTAGATTACCCACACCCGTATTGATGAGAATCCCGTGATATGGGGACACGATCTCTGCTTTGACAAGATGTGTCAAGGAAACCGCCTCGCAATATGTGTTGTAGCTGGTTGTTATTTAACTATGGACTCTTGAATAGATCGATCAGAAAGGATAACTTTGAGGTGGTTTTGTACCCTACCATAATCTTTTCATTTGTTCTCCGCTATTAGTGACTTTGGAGTGACTCTATGTTGCATGTTGAGGGATAGTTATATGATCCAAGTATGTTATTATTGCTGAGAGAACTTGCACTAGTGAAAGTATGAATCCTAGGCCTTGTTTCCTAGCATTGCAATACCATTTACGCTCACTTTTACCACTTGTTACCTTGCTGTTTTTATATTTTTAGATTACAAATACTCATATCTACCATCCATATTGCACTTGTATCACCATCTCTTCGCCGAACTAGTGCACTTATACAATTTACCATTGTATTGGGTGTGTTGGGGACACAAGAGACTCTTTGTTATTTGGTTGCAGGGTTGTTTGAGAGAGACCATCTTCATCCTACACCTCCCACGGATTGATAAACCTTAGGTCATCCACTTGAGGGAAATTTGCTACTGTCCTACAAACCTCTGCACTTGGAGGCCCAACAATGTCTACAAGAAGAAGGTTGTGTAGTAGACATCAGGGGGAAGGCCTATATAAACCCCCCAGGGCACCCATGCAAAGGGTTGATCTCTTAGAGTTTCACACACCACATAGAGAGAGAGGAGTAGAGCCAGCCTTGCCCTTCTTCCTCCTCTAGCCGAACAGTTCAAGGAGCAACTTATAGCTACTTGTTGATTTAGTGATCATGTGGAGACCCCGCAGAGCAGGACTAGGGGTGTTATCTCCTAGGAGAGCCCCGAACCTGGGTAAGATTCACCGGCGTGCATGTCTTCGCCTCATCCCGTTTGCAGGCACCGACGACGTCTTACTAGCTCCCACAATGATTAGCCATCCTTTGGCATATGTCGCACCAACCACCCGACATTTGGCGCCCACCGTGGGGCTAGGTGCACCGTCGTCCGGAGACCTGCTCTGGACGGGAACCCTGTTCCTTCCCAGCGAGCGTAGCCAGCCCGACATGCCTGATGGCGCTTGCACCGATGCGCTGCATGGCGTCAAAGCCGCCTGTGCGGCGAGCTACCTCGCCGATCTCCTCGGCGAGATCCGCCTCTTCGACGAGCCCGTGACAGACGCGGGTGCCGCCAGCTCCGAGAGCTGCCTCATCGACCTCCTTGGCAAGATTGACATCGCCAACGAGCCCGCCTCTGACTTGGAGTTGATCGGCTCCACTGACCCGATGCTTGTCGACTTCGACACGACATCCCTCGACGCTTTCCCCACCAATGTGGTGGTCAGCGACGAACCACTTCCTCGCGCCGACAGCAGCGGCAGCACCGTCACCGAGGTGCTCGTTATCAGCCATGGTGCAGCATCCGGCACGGACGCCCATGACCCGCTGCAGGCAATGATGCACGACCTTTCAGCACCCATTGCGGGCGACGCCGACGCCGAGACTCTGGAAGCCCACCGCCTTGCGTTCATCGAGAGCGGTAAGAAGCTAGCCACTATGAGATGCCTCACCGAGGCCTACTAGCGCAAATTTGACCGTGTTGTCTGCTGGCGGGCCTAGCCAGCTAGATGTTGTCAAGCAGCATGGTGCGACCATCGCCAACATGCTGGGGGCCGACCGCCCGGTCTACGCCATGCCCCTCGAGAACCTACGTGCTGCCCAGGCGGTAGCAGACGAGCTAGAGAACTTGGATGGTGCCGAGCTATGCTGCATGACAAGGCGCGTCAAGCAGCTCATCGGCGCGGCCGCTGAACAGCAAGAAGCCAGCGCCCATGCTGAGAGTCCTCCCTCCCTCCCCGTCGAGAGCATGGCGCGACCTCCCGGACGCCGACTATAGGGGGCGCCCGCGAGCGAAAAGAGAAAGAGCTAGTTGCTAGCCGCAGCCGGACGCGCATCATCATTGAGCGCGATGAAGAAGGCCGCAACTAAGACGTGGAGCGGCGAGGTGATTACCTGCCTCGTCCTCTGCCCCGCAGGGAGAGATATCCCTCCCCGATGCTCAGCGGCCGGCTGGGCTGCCGCGAAGGAATCGGAGAAAATGATGCCCGCCATCGGATCGACCACCTGGCACGATCCCTGGCGCTAGAAGAAGAGGACGCAGTCGGCCCGCCTTGTTTTGGCCCCCGCATTTGCGACGAGCCTTCACCAAAGGGTTCTTGCTCCCAAAAGACACGCCCAAGTACAACGGCTCGGTGAAGCCGGAAGACTGGCTAATCGACTACTCCACTGCAGTCAGCATAGCGAACGGCAACAGGCGCGTTGCTGTGAAGTACGCCCCCTCATGCTTCAAGGCACGACACGCACCTGGCTGAACAGCCTCAAGCCCTACAACGTCAACACCAGGGTGGATTTCATGGAAGTCTTCATCCGCAATTTCACCAGCACGTACAAGTGGGCGCCCAAACCTCGCAAACTCTCTCTGTGCGTCCAAGGCCCAACCGAGTCTAGTCGCGACTACCTGACACGCTGGGCTGAGCTCCGCAACTCCTGCGAAGGGGGCACGAGGTGCAAGCTATAGAGTACTTCACCACCGGGTGTAGAGAAGGCACCCTCCTCAAGCACCGATCCTCTACGACGAGCCAGCTACACTTGACGAGATGCTGGTCATAGCAGATAAGTACGCCACTACCAACTCCTCAATGAAGTCGGAGCTTTGGGTGGACGCCTCTGGGAAGGTGCTCCCTCCGGCTCCCAGAATGTCGGCTGGCGACATCAATCGGCGCCCGCAGCAAAACGACAACAAGTGCAAGGCCCCGATGCCGGCTTCCACCAGCCGGCAGGTGGCAACAGTTGAAGATCAGCAGCCAGAAGGGCAGCCCATACCCAAGCGTCAAAAAGGCGGCAAGACGGCTTGGCAGCCCGCTTTCTCCTACGAGCAAACCATTGATGCCCCCTGTAAGTTCCACAACGGCGCGAAGCCGTCCAACCACACAACCCAGAAGTGCCACTGGCTCACCCGAATCTCCAAAGGCAAGGGGCTGATGCCTCCTCTGCTTGCTGGCCAGCCGCCTCCAGCTCCTCAGCAGCCGGCGGCCCGCCCAGCAGTCGGCACCATCCAAGACAAGTTCCTCGAAGAGCATGCAGCCTACGTTGTCTTCACAAGCCAAGCTGACGAGAGGCACAGTCGGCACCGACAACACCAAGAGGTCAATGCTGTCGCCTCCAAAGCTCCAGAGTTCATGCACTAGTCTGAGAAGCCCATTAGCTGGAGCCGAGCTGACCACCCGGAAGTGATGCCTTCTCCGGGTTCCTATGCCATGGTGTTGGATGCCACCTTTGCGACAGAGAGGCAAGCGGCTCGATTTTCCCGAATCATGATTGATGGCGGCAGTAGCATCAACATCATTTACTGCAATACCATGGAGAAGTTGAACATCAAGATGAAGCAACTCCTGCCCAGTTGGACCATCTTCCATGGCATTGTACCCGGCCTCTCCTGCTCACCAATCGGCAAGATCAAGATAGACATCCTCTTTGGAGACAAAGATCACTTCCGCCGTGAAGCAGTTTGGTTTGAAGTGGTGGACCTGGAGAGCCCTATCATGCGTTACTTGGCCGACCTGCTCTGGCCAAGTTCTTGGCTATGCCCCACTACGCCTACCTCAAGATGAAGATGCAAAACCAGTGTGTTCCGATGGATGTTCCGGGTGTTCCGACAGATTTCGCCGAACACAAGCTACATATTAGAGCAGATGCAAAACTAGTCAAACAACCCCTCCGCCGACTATCGAAGGAAAAGAGAAGAATTGTTGGTGAATAGATAGCCTGGCACCTAGCAGCCGGCTTCATTATGGAAGTGTTCTTTCCAGAGTGGCTAGCCAACCTAGTCCTTGTACTGAAGAAGAAGAACAAGTGGTGCATGTGTATTGATTATACCAGCCTCAACAAAGCCTGCCCCAAATATCCATTTGCCTTGCCTCGGATTGACCAAGTGATAGACTCCACAGCCGGATGCAAGCTATTGAGTTTCTTGGATGCTTACTCAGGATACCACCAGATCAAGCTGGACCCAGCTGACCGCCTGAAGACCGCCTTCATCACACCATTCGGAGCCTTCTGCTACCTGACTATGACACTCGGCTTGAGAAATGTCGGTGCCACTTTTCAGCGTTACATGCAGAAGTGCCTCCTCAAGCAACTCGGCAGAAACGCCCATGTCTATGTAGACGATATTGTGGTGAAGACGGAGAAGCGCAGCACCCTGCTGGAATATCTCAAGGAAACATTTGACAACCTGTGGGGCTTTCAGATCAAGCTCAACCCTGAGAAATGTGTCTTTGGAGTACCAGCCGGCCAGCTCCTTGGCTTCCCGGTCTCTGAATGCGGCATTGAGTGCAACCCTGTGAAGATCAAGGCCATCGAGAGGATGGAGATTCCCACCCAGCTGCGAGACGTCCAGAAGTTCACCGGGTGCTTAGCTTCCCTTAGCCGCTTCATCAGTCGGCTGGCAGAGAAGGCTCTTCCCCTCTACCAGCTCATGAGGAAAACCACTCACTTTGAGTGGAACGACCAGGAGAACGAAGCCTTCCACCAGCTGAAGAAGATGTTGACCATGCCGCTTGTCCTGGCGACTCCGACTGACAAAGAGCCCATGCTCCTTTACATTGCCGCAACCAGCCGGGTGGTCAGCACAGTCATCGTGATTCAGCGCCCAGAAGACAGCAAAGCACAGCCAGTCCAGAGGCCTGTGTATTATTTGAGTGAAGTACTGTCGGCCTCAAAGCAGAACTACCCCCACTACCAGAAGATGTGCTATGGTGTGTATTTTGCCGCCAAGAAGCTCAATCCCTACTTTCAAGAGCACCCCATCACGGTCGTTTGCACTACCCCGCTAGCCAAGATCATGGGTAGCCGGGATGCATTGGGCCGGGTGGCCAAGTGGGCCATCGTGCTGGCTCCTTACACCATCTTCTACCAGCCTCGCACCGCCATCAAGTCCCAAGTGCTGGCCGACTTCCTCGTCGACTGGGCCGAGACCCAGTACCTGCCACCAGCACCGGACTCCACCCACTGGCGGATGCACTTTGACGGATCCAAGATGCGCACCGGTTTGGGAGCAGGCATTGTCCTCACCTCTCCCAAAGGCGACAAGCTCAGATACGCGTCGCAAATCCATTTCGCCGCCTCTAACAATGTGGCCGAGTATGAGGCGCTCATACATGAGCTCTGGCTGGCCAAAGAGCTCGGCATCCGCTGGATCCCGTGTTATGGCGACTCGTATTTGGTAGTCCAACAATCGTCCGGCGACTAGGACACCAAAGATGCAAACATGGAAAGCTACTACTTCCTCGTCCAGCAACTCAATGGATATTTTGAAGGGTGTGAGTTCCTTCACGTGCCACGGGCCGACAACGAGCAAGCAGATGCCCTCGCACGAATAGGCTCCACCCGACAAGCCATACCAACCGGCGTCTCCCTTCAGCGCCTCCTCAAGCCGTCTATCAAGCCCTCGCCGGAATCACATTCCATCTTCATGTCGGCTGACCCTGAAGCAGTCGGATCCGGCTTGGGGACCTCAGCAATCGGCTTGGGGACTTCGACAGGCGGCTCGAGGACTGCAGTAGCCGCACCCGGCCCAAGACTTCAGAGCCTGGCCCGGGGACTGCAGCAATCGGCCCGAGGACTTCAACGACTCAACAGGCGGTGGCCAACTCCAACCCACCAACTCCCAGCCCAACCGCCCTAGTTGGAGTGGCCATGCTGATAATAGAAGAAGTCACAACTCCATCATGGGCCCAGCCCATCCTCAACTTTTTGGTCAACACAGAGCTGCCGACTGATGAGATCTCGGCCCGACAAGTTCAGCGTCGGGCAGGAGTGTCACACCCTGATTTTCATGCCACTACACTTAAGCTAACAATCATGATAAAATGTGGTTTGACAAAAACTTTTGAGTGTTTTGGACCTTGCATTGAATGGTTTTTGTGTGCTGTTTGCAAGTGCTCTAAAAATCAAATAAATCCTCCAACTTCGATACTTCATTTCCTTGCCCCAAAATTCTGCCCAATGATCATGCCATGTGTATATAGCAATATAGTATTTTCTTATAAAATAATTTGGCCAAAAAGTATTTTCTAAAATTAGTTTTTCAAAAAAACCCTGAATTGAGGTTTGCACTGCAAGTACTTAATTAAGGGCACTAAAAATCTTTCCAAAAATATATTTGACTCCTATTAGATATAGGATACCCATAAACCACAAAAATATAATTTTAAAGGTTATTTTACTATTTTATTTAAAAGCTTTTTCTTAAGGCAAGAAATGGTCTTTAATAGGGAAATATTATTTTATTGTTTCAAAAATATTTGACAAAAATCAGGGAAACTCGGTGGACATATAGTTTCCATATATAAGAGTTTCAACACATGGTCATGTTCAAAATATTGGACAAAACCTCCCAAAACCATTTCTGCCAATTTCAAGGATTTGAAATATTTCTACAGGAGCAACCTTACATGCGCAACCACTCTACCCTTATATGGGAAAGGGCATTATTGATTACCTAGGCCGATACTAGCTTGGAGCCCACATTACTAGTGATAGGGGAGAATTGGTGCTCTCTCTCGGGACGGGGTCGTGCCAGGTAGGGCGGCCATGACTGTCTTTACAGGGCACCGGATACACCGTTGTGTCCCCTCTCGGATGTTACAATCTCGAGTGAGTCTCGTATGATGTACATCGTGAGGATACGGAACAAGTTATGAGTCGGGGTCCCCACAGAGCTGGTATCAGAGCCATCCTGACTGTAGGAAGCCTTAGTTAGCATGGTCGTTAGTTAGGGTAAAATATTTCCAAAACTATTACAAGTTTTCAAAACTATCTATACTTCTCTTCCCTTCTCAGTTTTTCGAAAACTAAGGTATACTTTCCTTATTGATCTCTTCCCCTTCAAAACCTTTGGTCGCTAGAACCCTTATGCCCCTGACCACTGGATTCCTTGTAATCCTCAAGGATAATCCAGAAGGAAGATGCATTGCCATACATTCACCCACATCTCCCGAACACAAGATTGGCGACATCACAACAAGATGATACCAACAGAAGATACATCCTCAAGCAATGAGGACCTGAAGACCCAGGAGATGGTGACACCCTTGACACTGCCCCAGGATGATGCAACCCTAGCCTACGATGATCAGGGCATAGATATGCAAGATCATGGTATACATCGCTAGTAGAGCAACCCTGTCCTTACCATTGTTGTGTCGGCAACCACTGGTGGATGAGAACCTAGCCATTTGGTCCGCCTCACTATAGTGAGCAGGAAAACGGTTCTCTTCATCCCCCGCTCTCGGTGACGATACTGGCAATAGCGTATCCGACAGATTGGACCTCTACTATGCCTTGTTAGTGTCATTACATAAAGGATTGACTACCTGGTACACTCGACGCCTTAGAAGGCAAAAGGGATCGTCATGATTAAGAAGACAAGAGGAGACCAAGTCAATGCCAGCTACAAGGAGCCACCTTCACCCCATCACTCCAATAGGCGAGAAGTTGTTGAAGATTCTTCAGGCTCAACCCAGATTGTTTCATCGAACAACTACAAGAGATGTAGCAACACCTAAGGAAAACTCAGAAGACTGCATGAGGTACAAGGTACGACTACTGAGTCCGAGAACCCCTAGGGTAGGATGAGTCATGTACCCCCTATGCGCAGTCGAGTCCATATGATAGTTCGAATAGAACCATGATTGTGTGTTGCTTGTTTCCATTTGTTTGTGTTTTGATATAGGTCGCACTTTTACCCTAAGCGACAAGTATGCGACTATATCACCTTCCTTACCTTGCTTCTTCTGTTTGGCCCTTTTTGCACATGTTTGTTTGCACTTGCACTATAGAACCCCCTTTAGGCATTCCCCTCCTCTATGCTACTTTTCCCTCTCATCTCTCTCCTCAACTGAAGACAAGCAAGACAATATGCACCAAGGATTCCACCTCGGCGACCAATAAGCACTGAAGACTTTTGCTACAACCTCCTCGACCAAGTACAACCCCGTATGTTTACACCTCAAGACTAGAACCCTATCCCTAGACCCTACAGGACTTCACGAGATACCCCAGCTCGAAACCTTAACCATGAGCTTAACCTACGGAATCACAAGAGAACAAGTTAAGCTGCAGTAAGCCTTGCTTATCACTGGGTTCATTATGGAACTAATGGGCATAGTGAACGAGCACATTATCTTCCTAAGGTAGCACCAGAACTGACGATGCCATAGGGAGGACCAATCTGAGGATATAGGAATAGGGAACAAATGACTTGATGAGTTTATATCAGTGACCTTGAGGAACTATCTGAGACTCTTTGGTGGATTATAAGGTTTTCATGTTGAACTTGGTGGGATCATGTTAATAGAGTAGCGTAGCTATCATTACCCCTGAGTAAATTGGATTTAGTAGGACAATTATGATCGCAAGCTGAGATTCTTGGAGGTGCAAGGATTTGACTTGAACAAATGATTTTGATAGGAGATAGTTAACATTACGATAATAACTTGAGGGAAACATGTAGAAATTCTCATTGGACATGAGATTTGGATTTAAATAGGTGATCCTAGTGGAGTATAGATGTTGAGTGAGTCTGCATGGTTTGGATTAAATTGGATTTAGATTGATGATCTCAATCATGATACCATGTTCTCGGTGGACAATAAACTAAGAGATTGGATTAATTGTCAGAGTTCATTTAGGGTTCTATATAAGCTTGACCTTAGAGTTTACTTGACCATGATAACGGGAATTGGTGGACTGACTATAGTAAGGCAGCCCTTTCAAGTATTGGGATTATAAGAACTTTAGGAGATCATGTGGAACACCAGCATAGGCGTTGGATTTATAGAATTAATGGATTACATAGTGATTAATGGAAGTTAACAGGTTGTTGGAGTTGATTCATAGAAAAGGAAACAAGATTTGGGAGTGGCATACGACGTGTTTCCTTAGGATAGAGATGCACTAGCATGGACCTTGGAAGAATGGGCTGAACACTTTGATTGTCATGTTTAATTGAAGCTTAGTAGCTTATATGTTCTACCCATGGATTTTTAGGGGTAGACATACATATGAGTTTGGGGATTGTAGACATATATGATTTTGTTAGACCTCCTCTCGGGAGCCATGAGGATATCAATCACATGAGTGATGATTGGAGTTGACCTATGCAAAATGATGCTATCGGTGATATGATGTGATTTGTTTAAAGGACTAGATAGACTATTGGCATCTCAGAAACCGTGCTTAAAGATAAGATGATAAATGTTCACTCGCACACTAGAATCCTTGAAACCCTTAAGCCCTACCAAGCTACAACATGGTCGGATCAGAACCTTAGGGCCTTGACACTAGATGTAGAACCACCTTGGCCCACACTCAGCAAGACCACCACAAATTCCCCAACCTACTTTATGTACCCCATGAACAGAAACTTCAAGGAGTACTTGGTCATGTCGGTTGTCACTTTTACTTGGTGACCTACTTGTCTAACTGAAGATGGAAGAAGAATCATTCAGCTGGTTAGGAAACATTTGAAGACCGCCATGCCAAGGGGGAAGTACTATACCAACCACCGTCATCAAGAAGTAAACATCCGCGTCGAAGACCAGGTGTATCTGCAAGCCACTTCTCTCTAAGGAACCAAGCATTTCCATGACAAGGAGACCCACACCAAGATTCATCGGCCCCTTTGAGATCCCTCCAAGATTTAACAACCCCCTCTGAGGTCACTACGAGATGAAGAGAAGACAGTTACCAGCTGAAGTTACCACCTGAGTTACCCATTGTGCACAACGCTTTCCATGCATCACAACCCTGGAAGTGTTTCCAACTTCCTAACTTGCCCGATCTCTACGAGGGCATTGACCACCGAGCCATCGACCCCTAGCCCAATCTAACCTACCACGAGCTACCCATTAGCAACATGGATCAAGAAGAGTGTCATACACGAAGCCACAACATCAAGTACTTCAAGCTCAATGGAGCACTACACGGAAGCAGAAGCAACATGAGGACTTGAAGACTACCCCAGATCCAAGTTCCTGTATCCCTTTCCGCGCCTAGTTTGGGAATCTCGGGGATGAGATTCTTGTAAGGGGGGTAGGTCTGTCACACCCTGATTTTCATGCCACTACACTTAAGCTAACAATCATGATAAAATGTGGTTTGACAAAAACTTTTGAGTGTTTTGGACCTTGCCTTGATTGGTTTTTGTCTGCTATTTGCAAGTGCTCTAAAAATCAAATAAATCCTCCAACTTCGATTCTTCATTTCCTTGCCCCAAACTTCTGCCCCATGATCATGCCATGTGTATATAGCAATATAGTATTTTCTTATAAAAATAATTTGGCCAAAAAGTATTTTCTAAAATTAGTTTTTCAAAAAAACCCTGAATTGAGGTTTGCACTGCAAGTACTTAATTAAGGGCACTAAAAATCTTTCCAAAAATATATTTGACTCCTATTAGATATAGGATACCCATAAACCACAAAAATATAATTTTAAAGGTTATTTTCCTATTTTATTTAAAAGCTTTTTCTTAAGGCAAGAAATGGTCTTTAATAGGGAAATATTATTTTGCTGTTTCAAAAATATTTGACAAAAATCAGGGAAACTCAGTGGACATATATTTTCCATATATAAGAGTTTCAACACATGGTCATGTTCAAATATTGGACAAAACCTCCCAAAACTATTTCTGCCAATTTCAAGGATTTGAAATATTTCTACAGGAAATATTTTCATAAAAATCCAAGAAAATTCCATCATGTCACAAATGCCATGTTTGGTGATCTTGCCAAGTGTCATGTCTTGGAGAACAAGATAACATCATCGAATCCCCTCAAAACCATTTCTGTCCATTTTGAAGTTTGAGCAACTTTACATTGCCAAACATTCCCAAATGTTCTCAAACCTTGTGAACATGCTCAAATGTTCTAATTATACATCTAGACCAAGAGGCACAAGTTGGAGAACAAGTTAACTTTATCAAAGTGCCCCAAACCCTTCCTGTCCAGAACCAAATTTGAACAATTTTGTACTACCAACTTTCTCTCCTTGATCCCAACTTTTGTGAGCATGTTAACATGACCAAATGAGGCCACTACACCTAGTGGTTCATCAAAGGGAAGTGATTTGCTCAACTAGATCTACACAAGTCCATTTCTGCTGATTTCTAGGGTTTACAAAACTTGCATTGGCAACTTTGCCCAGATAAGCTCCAAATTGGTGGAAGGCCCTAGTTATATGTGCCATTTCACCCTGTGGAGTCTCATGGCAAATGGAGATCATCTACTTGCCCAAACTAGCATCAAACACCTTCTGCATTTTAACTAAAAACCCTGTTTGGGCCTCTTCCACTAATCCAAATGAGTTCTCCTCTTTACCACACCTCCTCCTAACCTCCCTCTACCTCTGGCATTCAGCTAAAGTCAATTCTTATTGATCAAGGGGATGGAACCACCATTTTTCTATTCTGGACAGCCCCATTTCCACTCTTCTCCTTCCTCTCTCTTCACCCACTGGCCACCCAAAGCATCCAAGGACAAGATCCCTTCCTTAGCACCCCCCAAATGCTACTGGACATGCAAGGGCACGTCCACAAGCATAGAAAATGGCCTGGACAGCCATATGGGCGCTCTGGAGCGCGCTACAGTGCGCTCCCGCACTGTAGCCGCCCCCTGCCAACCGCCTCCGGCCACCTCGGGCCTCCCCAGCATGTCTCACGAGGCTGCCTCGGCGTCCGGGACACAGCAAGCTGTCGGCTCCCTCCTAAAACTCTCTCCTCTCCCCTCCACAACCTCACCTGAGTGCACTGTAGGCCGCGTCCACGGTGCACCATGGCCCCCCCCCTATATAGAGCCTCCCCCCGGACACTCCCTCGACTCTTCTGGATCCCTCTCTCTCCCATGCACCTCCCAGACAACATCCATCTACCCCTAGTGCTCTCCTGCCCTCTCCATGGCCGGAGTGCCGCCGCCGACCGCCGCTCGGATTCGGGCACCACGACCCCTCTCTCTTCTCCCTACCCACTCCAGTACTCCCTCACCACCACCACGAAGCCCCCTATCACCTCCATTCTTCCCCAGGACACCCCTGCGCTCGAAGCCGGCAATGGCCGATGCCATCCTCCGCCGCGGGCGAAGGCCCGCTCCTCTCTGAGGAAGCTGGCGCCCGTAGTGTGGCCTCTCGGATGCAGCACGTTTCCCTGAGCACTCCGGTGGCTGGATCACCGGAAACGGTGGTCAGTAGCGCCGGCAGTCGCCGCTGACGTCTCCCCTACCTCGCCTCCTCTGCTTCGGGCGGGAGGTTGAGGACGACGCCATGACGCCCAGCGGGCCCCGCCTGTCAACGGCTTGGCGCAGGGCCTGAGCCACTGACGGGTGGGCCTGCCACATTTAAGTGGACACGGGTCCAGATCGGAGCCGCCTCCCGTGCGAGAAGGCGTAGTATCGGAGTACGGCTTCGACGTTGCCCCTGCCACCCGCGCAATTGAGCTGCTGGGCCGGCCCACTGCTATCTTCCGCCTGGTGTGCTGGCTAAGGGTACCCCCCCTTTTTTCCCTCTTCTTTTTCTTTTTCTGTAACTTGTAAAATCCATAAACAATTCAAATGGACTCCAAATTTGATGATTCAAATTTCTAGTGACTCTATAAATCATGGTCTACCTGTTGGTGCAACATGCAAATTTTTCCAGAGACTTTTCCTCCAAAAATATTTATCAAATCCTGTTTTTCCATTTTTGTGATGAACTTTAGAAAATCATAGAGAGCCCATTTTTGATCCAAATTCCATGGTTCAAAATCCTAGATGTCTATAAGTTCAAAACTTAGTTTTTGAACATTTTTACTAATACTTTCTGTACCACCTCAAATAATGGTCTATTTCTTCATGTAAAGCCAACTTTGCAAATTCATAGAGAAATCATTTGAACTCCAAATCCAGTGAAACCAATTCCTAGATGCTTCTAAAATCATCATTTGTTAAATGGGTGCCTCTTCTCATTTTGAAAATAATGTTTCTGTACACTTCTTGCAAACCCATTTATCCCTTGATTCCATCATATTGAAATGTTCAGAGATGTCCATTGATCAAATCCTAATGAAACCACTTTGGTCATCCCTCATATGACCAGAGGTATCCTAGAAAAGTCCAACTCATATTTTTAGAGCACTTTTATTTCCTGCCTTGTTGTGTTGCTTATTATGGTTGTTTTCGACGATAGTTGATGAAGTAGACGAAATGCTCAGAGTTGGACCAGAAATATTTGAAGACCTCGAAGACTCTGTTAAAACAGGCAAGCAGCCCTTTGACCATGTCTATGAAACCCTTTTTATGCATGTCATATAGCACCATATTGTTGTTGCAACGGAATCGTGATGAGGTAGTAACCACTTTGATGGTTTGCCACTGTACTTCCTCGTTGATACTTGCATTGTGCATGACCCTACCTTCTTATGAGGGTTATGACGGTGGGAGTAGATAGGATGCTAAAGTAGATGCTACGCAAAAAGGGACGGGTATATGCATGGTGAAGGAGACAAAGCATTTTCAAAAGACTTTTCGAAAACCTCGTCGGGTGCCACTTATGCCCGAGGGAGAGGACGAGATGGGTAACCACTTGATGACGAAGTGGTGTACCGAGGCAAGTGTGTGTGTTGTTTTCGAAAACGGATTAGATTTAAGATTTGATGACTGACCCAACCTTACATGCGCAACCACTCTACCCTTATATGGGAAAGGGCACTATTGATTACCTAGGCCGATACTAGCTTGGAGCCCACATTACTAGTGACGGGGGAGAGTTGGTGCTCTCTCTTGGGACGGGGTCGTGCCAGGTAGGGCGGCCATGACTGTCTTTACAGGGCACCGGATACACCGTCGTGTCCCCTCTCAGATGTTACGATCTCGAGTGAGTCTCATATGATGTACATCGTGAGGATACGGAACAACGAGTGGACTCCTTGTTAGTGTCGTCTAGGGAAAGGTAGTGATCGGGTGCTTACCCCGGGTACTTGAGGTCGCGGGTTGTGGATGACACGGAAGTTCCCCGGATCTTGTGGGTAAAGTGTGCAACCTCTGCAGAGTGCAAAACTATTCGAATAGCCGTGTCCACGGTCAAGGACAGTTGGGCGGTGCTGCTTAAACTATGTCCAGAGTTTACAAACCAGTGTGTGTGTTTGGATAACTACTTGGGTCAAGTCAAAGGACTTGACGTGATTGAGATGGGTTGGTGCCCACTCTATTTATGTTGATACCTGTAACCTGTCCTCATGGTTACTTGAATTCTCTTGATGCATGTCTTACAAGTTGTTGAACATGTCATTGCACTCAAAACTAGCTTTCTGCAAAAATTTACCTATATCATGTATTGTTACATCTTGGACCAAAACATGGGTTGCTTGCGAGTACATTCAAAGTACTCATTGGCTTGCCACTGGTTATTTTATTGGCCAGGCATGAAAGAACAGGATGTAATGAAGAGTACCTTGGTGGTGAACATGCGAGCTAGGACGCTTCCCAGTCAGAATGCCTGTAGGGTTAAGGCAGATGGCATGGGCCCAAGCTGTTATTGAAGATTTCCGTTGTGATGATACACTCAAGACTTGACCATAATGGTCCTACTTGTGTAAAATGATATGTATGGATGTAAGCCTCTTGTTATTCAGCTTCTGTGTGTTCAATGACCATTGATCTCTGGGATCACTATACACGTGCATTCGGTGATCACTACTTATGAATTGGGGTCCCCACAAGGAGCCTACACCATAGTAAATAGAGAGCTCGTTAGGCGCAGCATGACTGGAGTCTTCCAGCGTTGCGTAGAGCCAGAGAAAGGCATGTCAATCCTCAAAGATATCCACCAAGGCGAGTGCGGCCACCACGCGGCTTCAAGATCACTTGTTGCTAAAGCTTTCTGCCACGTCTTCTTCTGGCCGACTACTCTAGAAGACGCCAAAGATTTGGTCAAGCACTGCAAGGGATGCCAAATGTTTAGCTCCAAGAAACACCTGCCGGCTTCTGCACTCCAGACTATCCCCCTCACTTGGTCCTTTGCCGTCTGGGGGCTGGACATGGTGGGTCCATTCAAGACGGCACGCGGCGGCATGACCCATCTGCTTGTCGCCATCGACAAGTTTACCAAGTGGATTGAGGCAAAGCCAATCAAGAAGTTGAATGGGCCGACTGATGTGACCTTCATTGCAGATATCACTGTCCGGTATGGCATACCACACAGCATCATCACCGACAACGGCACAAATTTTCCCAAAGGAGCATTAGCCCGTTTCTGCGCGACGTAGTGCATCCGACTGGACTTAGCGTCCGTTGCCCATCCGCAGTCAAACGGCCAATTCAAGCGAGCAAATGGACTCATCCTCTCCGGCATCAAGGCTCGACTGGTCGAGCCACTAGAGCTCTTGGTCGGTTGCTGGCTCGATGAGCTGTCGGCCGTCCTCTGGAGCTTGTGCACCACTCCAAACAAGTCAACTGGCTTCACTCCCTTCTTCCTTGTGTATGGTGCCGAGGCCGTCATCCCAACTGACATCGAGTTCGACTCACCTCGCATCACCATGTACATGGAAGCGGAGGCAAAGGAAGCGTGAGAAGACGATGTCGATCTGCTAGAAGAGGGCCGACTATTGGCACTCAGTCGGTCCGCCATCTACCAGCAAAGCCTGCGCCGCTACCATAGTCGGAAGGTCAAGCCAAGATCCTTCCAAGAGGGCGACCTTGTGCTTTGGCTGATCCAGCGAATAGCCGGCCAGCACAAGCTCTCGGCCCCTTGGGAAGGCCCCTTCGTCGTCAGCAAGGCCTTGGGAAATGACTCCTACTACCTGATCGATGCGCAGAAGCCCAAGGCACGCAAGAGGGACGACTCCGGCAAGGAATCAGAACGCCCATGGAACGCAAATCTCCTTTGAAGATTTTACAGTTGATGCAGTATGTACCACGCTATCTTTTGTATTAAGTACAAGACATCGGGACTACCCTTTTTATCTATATGATAAGTTTTATGCCTATGACTGTGTTACTACATTTTCTTCGTCCTGCATCGGGTTCGACCGGTCGTCCTGGTACTTGCCGCCTTGTATTATGTTAGTGCCACCTGCAGTCGGACAAGTAGTGTGCTGGCATCTAAGCCCTCTCTTGCCACAAGTCGCAGCTTGCAGAGCGGCTGTCCGGCTGGCAAGAGCCAAAGGCAGGAAACAGTGCCCACATGAAAAATGGCTAAGGACCAATGCACTTACATAACATAAGTCGGCTCCCCGCCTTGCTACCGGCTGCTGAGCAGCCGGCCGGCCGGCTTCTCACTTACTTTGCCACGTCCCAAAAAGGCTGAAGTACTTGCCCTCCCACACAGCTAAGTGTTTTTCCCAGCCACAGTCTGCAGAGCGGTTGTTCGGCTGGGAAGGCGGCAACCAAGGGAGGGCAGCAAAGGAAAAATCCAAAAGGGGTCAAAAGAAAGTAAAGTCAGAATCCAACACAAGCATAGCACATGCGAGATAATATTTACATAAAGAAAGTCTTTCAAGCCGGAATTCAACATAGTTTGAATACACCCCCAGTGGGTGGAACTGCGCGAAATTAACAAGTATTGTTCAAAAGACTACCAGGCATGAAGATAAAGATAAGACTGGCCGCCTAGGCCAAGGGAGCAGCAGGCGAGTCCGGCAGGTCGGTGGAGATGGCGGCGCTGGTTGGTGGAGTGGCCGGCTGGCGAGTCTCGGCTTGGTCGTCCCCAGCAGCAGTCGGTGTGTTCGCACACGGCTTGTTGTTGGAGGCACGGTCGGATTGAGGCTGGCCGTCTGCACCACCATCTAGCACGGTGTCTTCACCATCATCGTCCTCCTCGTCCTCACCCTTGTCGCTAGAGTCAATCTCCTCCGCTGAGTCGTCGCCGTCCTCCGAGTTCAGCCCAGGGATGAAGATGCTGGTGTCGGTGTAGTCGGCGATCGCCGCGGCGCGATGAATGATAGCGGGTCTCACCAGCACCAACTCCTCGTTGGCCTCCTGCCGGAACGTGGCAACCTAGGCTAGATCCAGCCTAGGGTACCATGCCTTGACAAACTCCAAGGCCTGCATGGCGCCTGCCCAGGCCGAAGAAGCCTTCCACGCCTCGAAGCGGCCAACTGCCACTTCCAGCCAGTCGGCAGTCCGACTGGGGGTTAGCGGAGCCTGGGTATCAGGCCAGAGGGCGGAGATCACCTGGGCCCCGACATGCTGCAGCCGGTGGAGCATGCGTTGAGCTGGCTGGGGACCGGCCTGGATGGCCAAGAGCTGCTCCTCGAGCTCCCGACAGGCATTCGGTGCAATCTCCGCACCAGCCTGCCTCAGTGCTTCGCGGTTGGCCTCGATGGCCTGGCTGGCAGAGACAGAGTAGCCAGGGAAATATTCTGCACAAAGAAGTAAAAAGGAACATGAAGTCGGAAGCCGGACCAGATAACAGGCGGCAGACGAAGAAAAGAGGAGGAAAGCAACACACCATCGACCATGTCTTCGGTCCGGCCGTAGCCGTCGCTCAGCGCCCTCTCCGATTCAGCCTAGTTCGCTGCCTGGGTCTCGTACTCAGCCTGAAGGGCGGTCTCGCTGTCCTTCACCGCCTGGAGGGCCGCCTTGTGAAGCTCCTCTTGGTCAGCCAGCTTCTTGGCCAGGTGGTCGCGCTCCTGGCCCATCATGCTGCACTCTGCCTCCTTGGTGTGCAGCGCGGTTTGGGCCTCACCCAAGTGCTGCTGCAAGGTGGCGTTGGCTTCTGCAAGGACAACAAGGAAGAATGATTAGTTAGCAAGAAGGATAACGAGAAGTCGCCAGAAGAGATCAGGCCCGACTGCTCAGCGGTTGGCCCGAATCTTGGGAACTACGCCCAATGGGTGCGCTGATGCGCCCCCGCAAGAGAGGGAAGGCGGATATTTACTCCGGCTTTCGGACAAGTCGGCAGTCCGCAGGGTCAGCTCCCAAACATGGGAGTTCAAGGCGGCCGCACGGAGATTATGATAGTCCTGCAATAAAGACAATAGACAAAAGAGAACAAGTCAGCACCCGAGCCTACTTAAAAGTTCCAGGCCGCCTGCTCAGCAGCCGGCCCGGAACTCGGGGACTACACCCAGTGGGTGCGCTAACGCGCCCCCACGGAAGAATACAAGAATAAGAAGCAAAATAGCAAGAAACTTACTCGAATGGCCATGCACGACGCTAGGAACTCCTGGTTATAGTTGTGGAGGGTGGCAGCCTGAGACTGGAGCCGAGCCCGAACATCCTGCGCTGCCGCGTTTAGCGTGGCCGTCCTGCCCCCAGGCATCCACTTCGGCGAGGTGACGCTGGCGGCCTCCAGCTCTAGGGCCGACGAGCTTGCGCCCTTGGCCGCCTGTGGCGGCAGCGCCGAGGCCGCCTTCTCTGCACGCCGGTGAGCCAGAGATCGAACCACGGGGTCTACTCCCGCTACCAGTCCGCCGCCAGCCGGTGGCACCGGTGGCGCGTCGGGTCGGCCACCTTGGTCCTCTGCAGTTGGCGGTGGTGGAGGTAAGTCCTCCCCCACGGCGATGCTATCTCCCCCTCCCTCTCCATAACCAGCTGGTCACCGCCAGCTTCTTAAGACGGCACCGTCGAGTCTTCGGGTGCGGGCGGCACGGCACGGAGGGGGACGACGAGTTGTGGGGGTTGGCCGAGCGTGGCCTCTCCTGCTTGCGCCTTGGCTGCAGCGTCCTCCTGGGCCTTGGCGACAACGTCAGCTTGTGCCTTTGTGGCCTCATCCGCCTCCTCCTGCGCCGCCTTGGCTGCCGCCGCCTTCTGCCGCTCCGCCTTCTGCTTCTTGGGCGCCTCCTGTGCGTTCCTCTCTGTGGCCGCTAGGAGCTCAGCGCGCGGGTTCATGCGGCGGGTGTTGGCGGAGCCCTCCATCGTCCCAACCACGGAGGCGACGCCCGACCGCTCAAGAGAGAGCGGGGTCCTGATAAAGCAAGCAGAAGAAAATTCACAAGGGGGTCTGTAAGAAAGCAAAAGAAAAGCTGCGATAAGGAATCAGCACTTACGTAGACACCATTGGGGGCTCCTTCACGACCTTCCGAAAGCAGATTCGCAGCCGCCTCCTCCCGCTTGGTCGCCGCCACCGAGCCCCTGGGCTTCTTTGGCTGGCTGTCGTACATCGACGGCGCAGCCCGTCATTTATGCACGCCGCCTCGGGCAACCAGCGCGGCTGACGAGCTCCCGCCCGCTTGGTCGGAGGCCGGCTGGCGGCGCGGGGCAGCCTCCTCCTCATCATCATCCGGCCAGTTCTCAAGGATGCCTCCAGCTCCGGAGCCACCTACCTCGCCACCACTGCCTGTGGCGTCATCGTCCAGGGCGGTCGCCCCCAGGTCGGGGTCGTCTATGTCGCTCACCGCTCGGTCAGGGAGGAATTCATGGCTCTGCCCCACGGCTCCGTCTGCCGACTGGATGATTCATGGCCGACTGGTCAGATGCCAGATAAGAGCCCGACAACTAGAAAGGAAAGAGAAGAAGTGAAGACTTACCACAGCAGCGGATGCGCGCGCGAATACGACTCTTTGCCGAACCGCCACTCCTCCTCCGGAAGCTTGCAGTTCGAGATGTAGTTCACCAAGTGGGCCACCTCCCCGTGTGGCATCTCCTTGGTGCACATCTGGCTTGGGTCCCAATGCCCGCTCATCTAGCATATCATGTGTGGCCGGCCTTGAAGGGGGAGCACCCGACGCACCATGAAGGCTGTCAGTAAGTCCGGTCCCTTGAGGTCCTCCATCCTCGTCACCACTTTGAGCCGCTTGATAGCTGCGGCCGGGACAGCCGACAGCGTCTTGGGACAGTACGACCAGTTGGCGTGCGATCCAATCAGCGGCCCGACTGCGTAGGCTGGCAGGTTGACGAAGTCGGCCTCCGGGTGGACATTCTTCATGTAGAAGTATGACTGCTGCCACATCTTGACCGACTGTATCAGCATGATGGACGGGAAGGTGTTGCCGGCGGCCGACCTCCACACCGCGACGAAGGCGCCGCACTGTGCCGGCACCCCCTTGGTGATGATGCCGAGCTTCGTGTAGAAGAACTCGCTCCAGAGCTCGAGGATAGGGAGGATGCCGAGGAAGCCTTCGTAGAGGGTGACGAAGGCGGACAGCAACACCACCGTGTTTGGTGTGAGGTGGTGCGGCTGCAAGCCGTAGAACTGGAGGAAGGAACACAAGAAGCCGCTTGCCGGCAGGCCGAAGCCGCGCAGGCAGTGCGACCGAAAGATGACGCGCTCGCCTTCCTCCGGCGCCGATGAGATTTCCCTTTCGGGCGGTAGGCAAACCCTCACGTAATCCGTGTCAGGCGACCGCCGCATCCGGCCGAGGAAATTGATGTGGTCCTCATGGACATTGGAGTCGTCCCATGCTATGGAGCGTGCCATGTGTGCGAGAAGCTTGACAGAGGGGCGGTGCGACGGCGAGTGCACGGACCTGCGGCTGACCAACTACGCAACAGGGTGGCCGGAGGCGCGGTGCGGCGGCGAACAACAGCAACAGAGGGGGAAAGGAGGAACAAGAGAATGGCGAAGGGGGAGGTGGGCGCACGTGCGCCTGCTGCTCCCCCTCTCCCCCTACTTATAGCCCCAGACGGTGAAGCCGAGGGGGCGGGGCGTGGGGGACGTGGGATTAACTGCGCCCATGCCCCCGTGACCCCGCATTTATCGCGGCATAACGATGCGCATTAACCGCGTGCATAATGGGAACCGTCCGCCTCGGCTACAGCGGATCCGCGCGTGGGCCGAGGCATGGTAGTGGCGGGCCCCAGCCTGCGGCGATGTCCCGTCGCACGCGTGGGCTGGCAGGATGGTCCAACCGGCTGGCGCCACATGGCCCGTGGACAATGGGCAGCCGGCCCGACGCCGGGCGCACTCGCCACTTGGCTCCCGCCTTCATGTTTCGAAATATTCAAGACGGCGTGCCTGGTAGTGGCCGACTCCCATCTGTCTTCTCTTCAGAGTAGGAAGATGCTAGGGCCTCTCGCCCTTTTTTCAGCCGCGAAGCCCCACCAGCTTCGGGGACTACTGTCAGAGTAAATGACCATGGGTAGCCTTATCTGCTCCCCCTGGTGTTTCAAGACATTGGGCCGACTGCGCCCCTCAAGCGCCCAAGATGAAGGGCCGCCTTCCCGTGGCCGGCTGGTCCAAGCGGCCGGCTACGGGAAGGTGGCAAGGCTCAATGAGCGGTCCCAAAGTGGGCTGACTCCTAGCAGGCAGCCACCAGAGTGGACGACTCCTAGGAGGCGGCCCGCCATGCACCGTCAAAGTTTGCACCCACGTAACGGCGACAAGACGGGGCGAGGCTACAGTGCAGCCTGCCACCCCCGAATCCCAGAGTGGGCGTGGCCACAGTGCAGCGTACCGACCGGCCATCCCTCGCCCGGCGCGGCACTGTTACCATGTTGACTATGACATCACCCATGGCAGAGCGGCGATGCTCCCACGACGAGTTGTCGTTACGGCCCGCAAGCGGCGGGCCCTACCTGCCAGAGAGATACCTAAAGGCTGCACGACCAGACCAGTCGGCATAGGGGGAGGCCGACTCCCAGCAGTCGGCCCTCTCCTCCCCTAGAAGTTTGTGCACCATTAACCAGTTTAGACGGGGTGTGGCTACAGTGAACGCCCACCAGGCGGCGGCACTGTAGCCACGCTCGCCCCAACCAAGCCATCTTCATCAGGGGCAAGGCTACAGTAATGAGCAGCCGATAGGGCACATGGGCGGTGGGCCCAGCCTGTCGGCCTAGAGCCTGGCAGCCGGTGGGACCCACCAGTCGGCGGGCCCCAGCGGCCGGCGGAGAAGCCGACCACTATAGACACTGACGGCCCGGGCCTACACCCAGCCGGATTACCATTGTACCCCTGCGGGGTAGGCTATATAAACCCCCCAGGGCACCCATGCAAAGGGTTGATCTCTTAGAGTTTCACACACCACATAGAGAGAGAGGAGTAGAGCTAGCCTTGCCCTTCTTCCTCCTCTAGCCGAACAGCTCAAGGAGCAACTTGTAGCTACTTGTTGATTTAGTGATCATGTGGAGACCCCGCAGAGCAGGACTAGGTGTGTTATCTCCTAGGAGAGCCCCGAACCTGGGTAAGATTCACCGTCGTGCATGTCTTCGCCTCATCCCGTTTTCAGGCACCGGCGACGCCTTACTAGCTCCCACAATGATTAGCCATCCTTTGGCATATGTCGCACCAACCACCCGACAATAGTCCTGACTGCACATGTTCTATATGTATCGCACATTCTCTCCCGTATGACACATCAGCATGAGGGCACGTCGGCCTGGGACTATCATTTGAAGCACAAGAGCAAGGAGTTCATCAACAACACACCATCTATTACCTTTTGGAGAGTGGTGTCTCCTAGATTGGTTAGGTGTCACTTGGGAGCCTCCGACAAGTTTGTCGAGTGAAACAAGGAGTTTGTAAGGGCAAGGAGATCACCTACTTCATGAAGATCTACCCTAGTGAGGCAAGTCCTTCGTGGCCGATGGCCATGGTGGGATAGACAAGGTTGCTTCTTTGTGGACCCTTCATGGGTGGAGCCCTCCGTGGACTCACACAACTGTTACCCTTCGTGGGTTGAAGTCTCCATCAATGTGGATGTACGATCGCACCACCTATCGGAACCACGCCAAAAACATCCGTGTCTCCAATTGCGTTTGCACACTCCAATCCCATCCCTTTACTTTCTTTCAAGTTGCATGCTTTACTTTCCGCTGCTCATATACTCTTTGCATACTTGCTTGAACCATATCTTGATTGCTTGACTCGTGCTAAATTGCTAAAATCTGCCAAGAATTAAAATTGGGAAAAGGTTAAGTTTTTATTTGGTCAAGTAGTCTAATCACCCCCCTCTAGACATACTTTCGATCCTACAATTGGTATTAGAGCTTTGGTCTCCATTTGCCTTGATTTCCATAGCTTTTGGTGATCATAGCCTTGGTTCACAACCTAGGAGAGTATGGCGTCTAGTGAGGGAAATTACCACCGTAGAGGTCCTTACTTTGATGATACTAATTTTGCTAGTTGGAAGCATAAGATGAAAATGCATATTCTTGGACATAACCCCGCCGTTTGGGCTATTGTATGTATTGGCTTGCAAGGTGAATTCTTCGATGGGAGAGAACCGAACCGTGAAGCTATCACGGAAGAGTTGAAGATGCTGCAATACAATGCTCAAGCTTGTGATATCCTCTTCAACGGATTGTGCCCCAAAGAATTCAACAAAATCAGCCGCCTTGAGAATGCAAAGGAAATTTGGGATACTTTGATTGATATGCACGAAGGTACCGACTCCGTCAAGGAATCCAAATTGGACGTGCTTCAAAGTCAACTTGACAAGTTCAAAATGAAGGATGGTGAAGGTGTCGCTGAAATGTACTCTAGGCTTGCTCTCATCACAAATGAGATTGCCGGCTTAGGAAGTGAACAGATGACCGATAAATTCATCATCAAGAAGATCCTAAGAGCCTTGGATGGAAAATACGATACTGTGTGCACATTGATCCAAATGATGCCCAACTACAAAGAGCTCCAATAGAAGTCATTGGAAGAATTGTTGCTCATGAGATGTCACTCAAGGATAAGGAAGAGCTTCACAACAAGTCAAGTGGTGCTTGCAAAGCCTCATGTGATCCTCCTACATCATCAAGTGAGAAACAAACCTTCAATGAGGAATTGAGCCTAATGGTGAAAAACTTCAACAAGTTCTACAAGAGTGGAAGCAAGGAAATAAGTTCCAAGTCAAGGTCCTACAATGACAAAAGATCTTTGAGTCATGAACGAAATTGCTACAATTGTGGAAGACCCGCAAACTACTCCAATGAGTGTACGGCTCCCTACAAAAGAAGAGAAGATTCACCTAAAAGAAGGAGTAGAAGAGAAGAATCACCACCAAGAGAGAGGAGTAGTAGAGATGATCGTTATGAACGAAGAACCTCCCGGAGAAGCAAGGATTCGGAAAGGAAGGACAAATCATCAAAGAGCTACACAAAGCGAAGACATGAAGCTCATGTTGGTGAATGGGTATCAAGCTCCGACTCCGACCATCACTCTTAGAGAAGTTATCACTCTGACTCCGAATATACTCAAGATGAAGGTGTTGCCCGTCTAGCACTTGTGTCAACCAACTCCTACGACATATTTGACTCAGCAAATGAATGAATTAGAAGATGCTTCATGGCTAAAGGCCCAAAGGTATCACACCCTGAGTATGTTGATTTCAATAGTGATGAAGATGACTTGTTAGGTGATGATGATTTACTTGTTGACAACTCTAGTGATGAATACTATGATGAAACATCAATTAATCATGCTAATCAAGATAAAACGAATGACAATGATAAGGAGAAGATTGAGCGTCTAACTAAAGAACTAAACACTCTTAAGTTAGGTCATGAAACTACCTTGGAAGATCATCGAGAACTTTTAAGGACTCATGAGAAGTTATGCTTTGAAAAACTCAACCTTGAGCAAGAGCATGAGTTTTTAAAGGCAATCAATGATGATCTTCGCAAGAAAAGTTCTTATTACATTGCCAAGCATTTACTCTTATCTACTTACATGCCTCAAGTAAAATCTAGCAACAAGAGTAAGAAAGATTCTTATCCTAGTAGTAACAATAATCATGCTAAATCCAATGTTGTTGCTTCTAGTAGCTCTCTTGATTCCACTAATGATTCTCTTAGCCAAGTTACACTTGAGAAAGAAAATAGCTTATTGAAGGGAATTACAGAGAAAGGTGTCTACAAGATCCTTGCCGTAAGTAAGAAATTTGAGGAAATTGTACGCAAACAAGGAAGGCACCGGAAGAATCAAGGTGTTGGTTTTGAACGAAAGTTCAATGCCAATGGAGTTGAGTGGGAAGAAGATCAATACCCCAAGACGAAGATTGTTCCTCAACAAGAGAAGTATGATCCTACTTATTTTTAAGGGACACAAGCTCAAGATGATCTTCCACTACAAGGCCACAAGCAAAAAAGGCAAGGACAAGCTTCAAGAGGATATTGATGCATTTGAAGAAGCTCCCAAGGCCTTGGTCAAGTGGGTTCCCAAGACTACATCAAGTTCGACTACATCAAGTTCTACTACAACCCCAAGGATTCCCATCAAGATGATATGGATCCCAAAGAAGAAGAACTAGAGAGTTCTTGAGGGTGACTCCGCCAACACACTTCACTCATATCATTTTGGCAAGGACAAGTGCAATCAACTTCCACATCTTGCACTAGTTCAAGGAGTCACAAACACTCTTGTTGGTAAGACAAGGGACAAGGTAACCTAATGCTTTCATGGACATCATCTTGTGTGTGCATCACTCTATGTCTATGGATATGCTTGTTTGTTCCTTGTGGGACTAAACCGTGCAGGTATTGAAAGTGCAACTCACTTCAATGGATAGCTCCGAAAGATCTACATCAACATTGAGCATCCACTTCTTCAACACCTACATGAAGACATCATCGATAAAACCCAAGTTAGTTCATCCCTCTTAGGAGGGATATCACATCTAGGAGGAGCTTTACTCTAAGACTTGAGCTAAAGCAACTCTAATGGTGTGAACACAAAAATGCTTTATGTAAAAGTGGTAACACCACTTGTGCTTAAACGATGAGTATGACCTATGATGAAATGTTCTCATTTGACTCATAAGTCAATATACTCATATATAGATGACCTAGTCATCACAAATTTCTTGATAGATGCTAGAGTGTTTGTGCATGCTTTGCCACATATTTCATTTGCCATTTATTGTGTGAGCATGTTGGTTGCATATTTTACTCATTCGAGGACATCCACTTGTGGCATTGATTGTTTGGCTCTTATTCTTTTGCCGAGTGGATGGACAAGAATGCCTAAGGACCTTCTCTAGCTATCTATTCTTTTCTCGTCTCAAACTCTATTCATGCTACATCACAAAGTTTGATCAAGTCAGATTCGAACCACTCTGTGTAAGGAGCACTCGGAGTCCCCGATTCGTCATAGAATTAAACTTCCAAAACCTCTTTGTGCATTTCAGTCTGACCGAGACATTCATTTCGGACAAACCAAGTTCACTAAGTTGATCTAGGTTTTCATCTCGGTGCAACCGATTTGAACACTTCGGTCACACCAAGTTGCAACAACTGCTTGCGATTCTGCAATCTCGGTGCCACCGAGTTGTTCCACTCGGTCACACCGACAGGGTCAGGATATAAATACCCACGGATGAGATTTTGGAAAATACTTCAAAACCCCTCAGCCCGCGCGTGTCCTGCTCTGCCTCCTCGGGTCTTCGGATCGCCTCCTCGCTGCCAGGGACCTCCCGCCGCTGGTTTCTGCCGCCGTCGCCGCCGTAGCGAACACCCGCCGAACTAGGGTAAGTGTTTGACCCCTGTGTTGTACTTTTAACTCTGATTCCTAGCACAAGGACAATGCCATGATTCCTGCCACGAATGAGATCGATCTATCCAGCTAAATCTTCCTTAGGCCTAGTTTGATTCGAAAATTTTAGGGTTAGCTCTCCGCAGAACTCATCTCGGACCGATCGAATCATAGAAATCGGTCTCACCGATTTGTCTTAGGCCATTGCACATGAGCTTTTCGGTTTGACCGAAAACTGCAGATCGGTGTGACCGAGTTCAAGATTTTGTGAAACCCTAGCAATCTCGGTGCCACCAAACTGTGACTCGGTCTGACTGAGTTCACTAGTTTAGGTTCCAAGTGTTGCTTCGATATCACCGAGTTTGTCAATTCGGTAGCTCCGAGATCATTTCTGTAGAGAACTAAGTTTTTGACTCATTTGTTTTGCAAAACCTCTATACTTTGTGATGCTCATCTACTCTACCCATCTATAATCTATTCATAGGGTTTGCTATCAGTTGCCTGCCAAGATGTCTGACTAGAGTGACAGCCAAAACAGATCTGAACAACAAGAGAATTTGAGTGAGGGCACTAGTTCCTCAAGCAGCTATGATGAGGGCAGCAGGAGCACACCTAGTAACTTGCCCAAGGCAGCCACTAGAGCAAGGAAGAAGAGAAACTTAGATTTTGAAGATGAAGATTATGTTGCAGCTGAGGATGAGGCCATCTCAAAGAGGAAAGTTGTGAAGAAGGAGTTTGGCAATGCTGCATCCACAAAGCTAGGCATCAACAAGAAGGCACCAGCTAGGAGAATTCCAACCTCCAAGCCAAGAAAGGTTGCCACTGGACAAACTATGAAATTCGCAATTGAATCTGATGAAGGAGACGCAGCTGGTGATGACAAGAAGAAGAAGAGGGCAAGAACCACTATAGCTAAAGTTGTTGGAGAATCAACTATGGTGAGAGATCCATCTGAAGATGAAGTTGAAGAGGAAGAGGATGCTACTCCAGCACCTAAGGCACAAAAGCTTATGGGATATGCAATCAAGTTAGGGGCTGCTCCTAAGCCCAAACCTGCTCCCAAAGCTGCTGCTCCAGCCACCAAGTCTGCACCCAAGAGGAGCACAAGAAACATCCCTGCTGAGGAGAAGAACAAGGCCCCAGTGCCTGAAGCTGAAGAAGAAGGTGAAGCCCAAGTGCTAAGGAAGCTCAAGCCAAAGATCCCAGACCACAACGACACATATCCAGTGGCAGAGGACATGAGCATCAAGAAGGATGCAGGTCTGAGACTTTGGACAAGAAATGACCCTTATGCTATGAGAAGGAGAACTACTATGGATTATAGGTTCCACACTAAGGAACAAGACGACTTTTATGAGACCATTATGCTTGACAAGAAGCCAATAATCTATGATATGAGATGGGTTGACTGGACATACATCAGAGAGAATGAAGATCACTTCCCAGGTGTCTCTGATAGCTTCAAGGCTTGTGGAGTGGACAAGTTTGTTGGCCAGAAGCTCGCTAAGTGGAATGATGAGCTGATCATGCAATTCTACTCCACTGCTCACTTCTATCCTGATGGTAGGATTGCCTGGATGTCAGAAGGTACGAGGTACCAGTCCACTGTTGATGAATGGGCCAGATTGATAAATGCCCCAGCAGCTCATGAGAATAACTTGGATGTGTATGCCAAGAAGAAGAAAGATCACAACTCAATGGCAAGTATGTACAAGGAAATTCCCGATGATGCCCTGGAAACACATAAGTTGGGCTCAGTGAAGTTTCTGTTGTCTGGTTTGCCTACAATCAACACTATCCTTAGGCATGCCCTCTTGCCCAAGTCTGGAGATCACATAATAATAAGAGGGCATTCCATCAACTTGCTGCACATTTTTTATGTCCCTCAGAAGTTCAAGGTGATGAGTCTGATTGTGGAAACAATCAAGAGGACAGCTGCAGATCAGAAGAGGTCTTGTGGGTATGCTCCACAGATTTAGGTGCTCATCAACTCAAAGATGGGCACATGCACTTATTTGTTGGACAAGGAGCATTTACCTCTCAAGTCAAATTTTGAGGATAACATTGTAGTCATGGATGAGAAAGATCCTTCATTAGTGCAAGCACATGAGAAGAGAGAAAAGGCAAGGGCAGAGAAAGCTGCAAAGATGTGAAGTGCTGAAGAGGCATCTCAGGTGTTCCTAAAGGGCAAACAGGATCAACTTGGATATCTGATCCAATCCACCTTGAGGATTGAGAAGGGCTTGGCCACCCTGACTCAAAATCAGTAGAGTTTGGAGAGAATCATTGAGCAGAAGTTCTATGATCTTGATGTCAAAGTAGCTGAGATTCAGTCAGCAGTAGAGCAGCTCCAGGAGGAAGCAGAGGAGAAGAAGGGAAGGACAACAACAGATGTTTTTCAGCGAGTGCATGTGCCAAGAGGTCTGAGGTCTGATGTAGTGCCTGTTCCTGACACTAGAGCAATTACATCTGCACCAGCAGCCACAGTTTTAGTGCCACCTCCAGCAGCCACTCCACCAGCTCTAGCTACATCAACAGAAGCCTTCATCCTAGGAGTCATCACTACACCACCTCATGGAGACCAAGCCTGAGAGACGCATAACACTATGCATATTTGAACTTTTTGGTAACTTGTTGCCAAAGGGGGAGAAATATGTATAGATCATAGTCTTCGAGAGAGAGTGTGTTGCTTTTTTGTCTCTCTTTGCACTTTATTTGGTTGAACTTTAATGTGTGTGTGCTTGATACTTTATGTCCTTTTGTGAGATACTTGGATGATCATGTGATTGATCATATGCTACCTTAATGTGTGCTTGAATGATATTATCCCTTATATCCATTTATGATCATTCACTTTGCTTGGTGATGAGTGCATGTTTTCTATTGTTATCATTTTGAGCGCTCCACCAAGATGTATGTGACATGGAAGAGTGACCCATGATCCTAATAGATTGTGCATTTGCAGTCCAAAGCAAATTTTAAATAATGCACAAATTTAGGGGGAGCTCTTGCTTATCACATACTTCTCAAAGCGACGATGTATTTCAATCGTATTATCATTTGTCGAAGGTTTGATCTATATGTTGTCATCAATTACAAAAAAGGGGGAGATTGAAAGTGCAACTATCCCTGGGTGCTTTTGGTAATGATTAACAATATATAGGTCATTGAACTAATGCTATTTCAAGATAAATATTTTAGGAAAGTTCAATGATTGGCATGGCATGGACTAGGAATGTGGACCCCTCAAAATGTTAAGGACAAAGGATTGGCTCAAGCTCTAAAGTTCACGACTCTACATTTTCTATTTTAGTGATCCAAGATCACATTGAGTCTATAGGAAAGCCAATACTATTAAAAGGGGATGAGGTGTTGCTTAATGGCTTGCTTGCTCAAAATGCTTAGTGATATGCTCCAAAGCCCTCAACCACTTTCTCATATCCACATATGTCCCAAACCAAAAGTCAAACTCGGCCCCACCGATTTGATCCATCCGGCGCCTCCGAGTTCATTTGACATAGCCACTGCCAGAAACCCTAGTCACTTCAGTCTAACCGATAGGGATCCCAGTCTCACTGAGATGGGATTGCAAACTCCCTATTTCCCTTCGTAACGTTTCGGTCTAACCGAGATGAGCGATCGGTCCCACCGAGTCTGCAATACAAACTCCCTGTTTCCTTTCATAATGCTTCGGTCCCACCGAGACGAGCGAATCGGTCCCATCGAGTTTGCCTGATCAACTCCCTGGTTTGCTTATTACCAAAGTCGGTCCAACTGAGTTTGTGTAATCGGTCTCACCCAGATTACGTTATGCCCTAGCCCTAACAAAACCGGTTCCACCGAGTTGACGTGCCGGTCCCACCGAAATGCCTAACGGTCACATTATGAATTAAATCGGTCGGACCGAGTTTTATAATTCGGTCCCACCAAGTTTGGTAAATTGTGTGTAACGGTTAGATTTTGTGTGGAGGCTATATATACCCCTCCACCCTCTCCTCATTCGTGAGGGAAGCCATCAGAACGTGCCTACACTTCCAACATTCATTTTTTGAGAGAGAACCACCTACTCATGTGTTGAGGCCAAGATATTCCAACCCAACTGTCGGTGTCAAAACCGGCGGATCTCGGGTAGGGGGTCCCGAACTGTGCGTCTAGGTGGATGGTAACAGGAGACAAGGGACACGATGTTTTACCCAGGTTCGGGCCCTCTTGATGGAGGTAAAACCCTACGTCCTGCTTGATTGATATTGATGATGTGGGTATTACAAGAGTAGATCTACCACGAGATCAAGGAGGCTAAACCCTAGAAGCTAGCCTATGGTATGATTGTTGTTATCGTTGTTGTGTCCTACGGACTAAAACCATCTGGTTTATATAGACAATGGTAGGAGATCTACATATCCGTATCGCCAAGCTTGCCTTCCATGCCAAGGAAAGTCCCATCCGGACACGGGACGAAGTCTTCAATCTTGTATCTTCATAGTCTTGGAGTCCGGACGATGATGATAGTTCGGCTATCCGGACACCCCCTAGTCCAGGACTCCCTCAGTAGCCCCTGAACCAGGCTTCAATGACAATGAGTCCGGCGCGCATATTGTCTTCGGCATTGCAAGGCGGGTTCCTCCTCCGAATAATTTGTAGAAGATAGTGAACACCAGGATAGTGTCCGGCTCCGCAAAATAAATTCCACATTCCACCGTAGAGAGAATAATATTAACACAAGTTCAATCTGCTGACGTATTTCGTGGCGTGACATCACACCACAACCAAGCCTTTACTTGAATCGTTTTTATTATACCACCTCAGCGCGTTTAGCGAAGCGGTTTCCTTGGCACGTCTTGTCGAAGCAGAGATCGTGTTCCCCTTATTCTGGGATTCTCATCAATACGAACGTGGGTAACCCAATCGCACCATTGATTGCAGCGCTTGGGAGCAAAGCGAGTTTTATCAGGCCGGTGGGGACGCATAGTTTCGCCCGCCCATATATAAGGGGATAAGGATCCACCTTTTTACCTACGCCTTCTTCCTCCTTTGCTTATCCATCTCCGCGCACTCGAGCTCCAGCGCCCAAGTTCGCACATCTCACCTCAACCTCCTCCAACTATGTCCAGAGCGGGAGGCAAGTGGATGGCCTCCTCCGTTACGGAGGGGCACATCAACAAGCTGCGCAGCGCCGGATATCTGTCCAGCGACATCGCGCACCGGCTCCCCGACGAGGGGCAGCCCATTCCCACCCTCAGGCCCCATGAGAGGGTGGTATTCCTTCCCCATTTCCTCCGCGGACTGGGCTTCCCACTCCACCCCTTTGTCTGGGGGCTCATGTTCTACTACGGCCTGGATTTCCATGATCTGGCCCCGAATTTCATCCTCAACATCTCGGCGTTTATCGTCGTGTGCGAGGCCTTCCTCTGCATCCAGCCCCACTTCGGCTTGTGGCTCAAGACCTTCAGTGTCAAGCCGAAGGTTGTAAAGGGCAGCCAAGTGGAATGCGGAGGCGCCATGGTGGGTAAGATACCCAACGTTACTTGGCTCGAGGGCGCCTTCGTGGAAACCATCAAGGGGTGGCAATCGGGGTGGTTCTACATCACTGAGCCACGTGACCCTAAATGGGCAGCGGCCCCCGAATTCAGATCTGGCATCCCCACACGGCTCACCTCTTGGAAAGAGAGTGGCCTGACTTGGGGTGATTCGAAGGAGCTGACCGGACTCCAAGCCTGCATCCAAAAGCTAGTGAACAAGAAGCTCAAGCTTGTCAACGTAGTCCAGGTCATGCTCATCCGCCGGATTCTCCCGTGCCAACAACGGGCCTTCAAGTTGTGGGAGTTCGATCTGGCCCAGCACCAAACCTTGAGGGGGCTCTTCGACACAAGGTACGAAGATGCCTGGAAGGTGCTGTTCAAGGGTGCCGAGGCTCCCGCATCTGCTACCGAAGACCGTGGATTCCGCTCGCAGCGCCAGGCTAGCGAGGTAAGCGATTCTACCCTTTATGGGACACTTGTTTTTCATAGTTTGACTCTATGCGGGATCTAAACTCCCTCTCCTTTGACAGGACTGGCTGAAGAAGGCCGAGCAGACTAACTGTCCGGCTCCTTTGCCAGAAGACCCAACGGACGCCCGTTTAGCGGGGCTGCTGGTTCCGGCACCCCATGTGGTGCCGGAGAAGAAGGCCAAGAAGGAGGCCACAGGCACTCAAAAGAGTTCCCATTTTCAGGTGTCTGATGACTCTGAGGCAGACTCCTCCCCCGAGGACGAGGAGGAGAAGAAGAAGGACTCTTCCCCAGGGGGGGGGGGGGGGAAGAAAAGGAGGGTCTCCCCAATGAGGGAGGCCGAAGGGTCCAAGAAGGGAAGAACTCTTCCCCCGGACTGTTTCGCCAACGCCGGTGATGACGACGAGGATTGGCCTCCAAGGGCCTAGCCCCTGGCGAGATCGTAAGTATCCGGACTCCCGAATGACTTCATGATTTTTCTTTTTGCCACATGGTGTCTTTCTAACGCCGCATACAACCCTGCAGTCCGCCCAAGGACGATCTTCCTGCTTCGTCGAGCGGGTCCTTGGGCTCGTCGGATGTGAACATTACTTCACTTCCAACCGCCTCAACTCCCCGTGACACTAACGACGCCGAGGTGGGATCCCAGAGAGGGACCCACCCGGAGGAGGAGGACCCGAAGGTGCCATAGGGCGACCTCCCGGACTTCGTGCCGGACTCGGCACCGGAACCTGCAGTGGTTCCGGAGTCCGGCGGGCGGCCCCTTCATAAGAAGGGCAAGACCGTGGCGCCGGCGGCCTCCGTCCAACCGGAGGCGCTGGATAACTTGCTGGAGGCGCTCAACAGTGCTTCCATCAAGGAGGAACACCGCACTGTCATGAGTACGGTGATTCAGAAGGTCCAGCTCGCCAAAAGCGGCCTGACCGAAGCCTGCAGCAGCCTTCTATCAGGCTTTGAGGTAAGAATATTAATATATGTAAAATAGTACCGCATAGACAGTACCCCCTGATGCTTTGTTCGATGTTCGTAAAGAAAAGCCGGACTGAGGATCTAAAAAGATATACGCAGGAGTCTTAATAAATATGTCAATATGGGATTGCAGGCTGCACTACTGACCTCTGCCGCACTGACTGCGGAGGTCAATGCTTTGAAGCAAAGCCTTGAGCGGTCCGAGAACGAGCTTGGCCGTGCCAAGAAGCAGCTCGAGGACAAGGAAGGTGAGTAACACCTTATTAAAGTTGTACCTTACAGAAAAGGATTTTTGTTGCAAGATAAATTACAAGGATAATGTGGGTACTTCAGGGGCCACGAACGAGGTGGCGACCTTGAAGGAGGCGGTGTCCGCGGTCGAACGTAATGCAGCCGTGGAGCGCGCCGGACGAGAGAAGCATGAGGCGCGGGTGGCGGAGGTACAGCAAGAGCTCCAGGCTCTCATGGAAAAGCATGAGGGTTTGGAGCGTGACTCGAAGACTCGAGAGTCCAAGCTTGCATCGGCTCTTGAGAATGCCAAAGCCGCTAAGGCCGAAGCCCACAAGGCCCTTCAGTAGATCGAGGCGTTGAAGAAAATAGCAGCGGGTAAGGCATTTTTCATGCAAAGCAAGCATGTGAATGTGAATTACCTGTTACTTACCCGAATTCGGAGCTCTCCAGGAGCGTTCGTAGATCTGCCCCGCAGCGTGTCCGATGCTACCGCTTTCTACAGGGCCGAGGAGGGGAGCTCGACGGAGAAGGTCTTCTGGTCTCAGTATGCTGAGGCCGGACATCCAGTGGCCCTTAGCGACCAGCTAAAGCAGCTGGTCGAGCTCCATAAGGTGGCCGAACAGGCCATGAAGGGCCTCATAGTTCGGCTGTGGCCCAATGAGGCCATGCCTGGGAGCTACTTCAGCCTGGTGCGGCGGCTGGTGGATGCTTGTCCATGGGTTGAGGTCATTAAGCGATCCGCCTATATTGAAGGTGCCCGTCGGGCCCTTACCCGTGCTAAGGTGCACTGGTGCAAGATGGATGCTAAGAAGCTTGTGACGGATGCGCCACCGCCGGGCAAGGAGTATCGCACGCCCGAGATGTATTACAAGAGTGTCCTGAAGGGTGCCCGCACTATTGCGGGTGAGTGCTCCAATAATGTAATATTTGAGTAGACTCACATTTTGTTATCCTGTGCGCTGAAAACTTTGTTCATATGCGCTAAGCAACGCTTGTTGATTTAAAATATTACCTTCTGTGCGGCTTTTTATCAAATCTGAGAGATGGCAAGTCGTCGGCTTGAGCCCCCGTGCCACGAGTGCTGGGGTGTTCGGGATAAATTTGAGCACTCTTGTTCCCATATTTGGGTCCATCTAGGGAGGCGCTCAACACAACGAACTAGGCAACCGGACTTATAATGCTTGAACACTCTCACTTAGCCATAGAATTCTATAATTTTAAATGTCAGCGAAGCCCCTAGTGTTCGGAAGGCCGAATTCGGGGCGCTATCCACGCCTGGGCCGGACAAAGCCGGTTCCTCGCTCTAAGCGGCATAAGTCTTTAGGGACTCGAAAAAAACCTCTCGAACAGCGACCGGCTCTCGCCGCATCATGAGGTCAGTTTTAGCTTTCTCCACTGAGGCGCTCGCCCAGCTCAACCGGGGCGCAATCGCAGTGGCTCTCCCAGTGCTACCTTAGCCGGTAGAACGGAACGTAAGGTAGCAAAACATGGGAGCCGGGCAAACCCAACTATTGACCCAAGACATGATTCGGAGCCGATGCATATAATGCTATAAGTTCGGGGTGCCGCACTTGTGGAAGTGTTCGGACTTGTCACACCATAATGTGGGGAACTTAAGCCCCTGGTGTATTTAGCCATACCAAAGTGTACGGATGCGGCATGTCATAAATGAACATATGTATAAGAAAGGAGTGCAATTAAAAGCAAAAAGGTGCTGCATTGTTTATTCAAGAAATACTGCCATGAATGCAGGACGATACAAATAGTGCGATAAGCAAGGGATGGGACTATTAAACATGTCCCCCTCCAGGGGTAGGCTGCGGAATGGTGTAAAAAATAGATTTAGTGCTCGTAATGGAGACCACCTGGATATTCATCGTAGCCTTTCTTCTTCCCTGGCTGTTGCATCGTGAGTTCGGCCAGTCTAATGCCTGACAGGGCCTTTGGTGAACTGAGTCCTATGGGTAAGAAAGAAAAAAGAAAAAAAAGGAATGACACACTTGGGAGCCCCTGATGTGGTTGAGCCGCATTCTGGGCCTGTCGTGGTTGTGCCCCTTCCCCTATGCCCATGGTATCTCCAGAGCGTAATGATGTACGCGAAGGACCAGTCTTACGATCTTGCGAGGGCTGGGGTTGGGGCCGCATTGCTACGCGTGCTCGAAACGTGCCAGGTGGTCTTGTTGTAGGTTACTCCGGGCGCGTTTAGCCGTGTCTGGTCGCTTAACGGCCGGACTGGAGAATTGCCTTAAGAGGCTGCATTGTACTTCTGCCGCAAGAGCCGCTGTATGTTCCTCCATTCGGAGGGAGCGTTCGGTGTTTCCGTTGACCGTGATGACTCCTCGAGGGCTTGGCATCTTGAGCTTGAGGTATGCGTAGTGCGGCACCGCGTTGAACTTTGCAAACGCGGTCCGTCTAAAGCAGAGCATGATAGCCGCTGCGGAACGGAACTATGTCGAAGATTAACTCCTCGCTTCGGAAGTTATCCGGGGATCCAAAGACCACTTCCAGTGTGACTGAGCCCGTACAATTGGCCTCTACACCTGGTATGACGCCTTTGAAGGTCGTCTTTGTGGGTTTAATCCTTGAGGGGTCTATGCCCATCTTACGCACTGTGTCCTGATAAAACAGGTTCAGGCTGCTGCCGCCGTCCATCAGGACTCTGGTGAGGTGAAATCCATCGACGATTGGGTCTAAAACCAATGCGGCGAATCCGCCGTGGCGGATGCTGGTGGGGTGGTCTCTTCGATCAAAAGTGATCGGGCAGGAGGACCATGGGTTGAACTTCGGGGCGACTGGATCCATCGCGTATACGTCCCTGAGTGCATGCTTCCGCTCCCTCTTGGGTATGTGGGTTGCGTATATCATATTCACTATCCGCACTTGTGGGGGGAAACCCTTCTGTCCTCTATTGTTCCGCGGTTGGGTCTCTTCTTCGTCATTGCTATGCAACCCCTTGCCATTGTTTTCGGCGATTAGCTTGCCTGCCTGCTTGAATACCCAACAGTCTCTGTTGGTGTGGTTGGCTGGCTTTTCGGGGGTGCCGTGTATCTGGCACGAGCGATCGAGTATTCGGTCCAAATTGGACGGACCCGTAGTAGTTCTTTTGAATGGCTTTTTCCGCTGACCGGGTTTGGAGCCTCTGAATCTGGCATTGACTGCCGTATCCTCATTATTGTCGCTGTTAATGCGGCGTTTGTTCTTATTGCGACGCGACCTGCCATTGCGGTCCTTGGTATCCGGACTACCAGGATTTTATCTGAGGTTGTTGCTGCGGGCTAGCCAGCTGTCCTCTCCCACGCAGAAGCGGGTCATTAGTGATGTGAGGGCTGCCATGGATTTCGGCTTTTCCTGTCCCAGGTGCAGGGCAAGCCACTCGTCGCGGATGTTATGTTTGAAGGCTGCGAGGGCCTCCGCATCCGGACAGTCGACGATTTGATTTTTCTTGGTTAAGAACCGTGTCCAGAATTGTCTGGCCGATTTGTCTGGCTGCTGAATTATGTGGCTTAGGTCGTCAGCGTCTTGTGGTCGCACATACGTGCCCTGGAAGTTATCAAGGAATGTGGCTTCCAGGTCCTCCCAACACCCAATTGATTCTGCTAGCAAGCTGTTAAGCCAATGCCGAGCTGGTCCTTTAAGCTTTAGTGGGAGGTATTTGATGGCATGAAGATCGTCACCGCAGGCCATGTGGATATGAAGGAGATAGTCTTCGATCCAAACTGCGGGGTCTGTTGTGCCATCGTAGGATTCAATATTCACGGGTTTAAACCCTTCGGAGATTTGATGATCCATTACTTCATCTGTGAAGCATAGTGGGTGTGCGGCGCCTCTGTATTGGGCTATATCGCAACGGAGCTCCAACGAGCTTTGTCTACTATGTTCGGCTCGGCCAGACTTACTGTGTCCGGCGCGACGGTTGTCGTCACGTATCATGGGGCGCCCACGCGATCCGTAGATCGATCTTGATTGTCTCGCCTTATCCTCCACTATATCTCGCAAGTCCGGAGCGTTCCCCTGTGGCCTTGTGCTTTTCGAGCGATGCCGGGGTACGGTTCTGGTGGAGGGCCTGGAGGCCTCTCTGTTGCGGCCACGAGGTGGCCGGTCAGCCGTATTGTGCTCTGGTGATGCAGGTTTATGTGCCTCCTCCTCTAATCGGGGAGCAGCTTGCGTTTGGGGTAGCTTTTGGAGGGGCGTTCGAGCTCATGCTCTTCGGCCGCAAGGACTTCAGTCCATCTGTCGGCTAGCAGATCCTGATCAGCTCTAAGCTGTTGATGCTTTTTCTTGAGGCTGTTTGCCGTGGCCATAAGCCTGCGTTTAAAACGCTCTTGTTCGACGGGATCCTCAGGCACGACAAATTCGTCATCGTCGAGGCTTGCCTCATCTCCGGAGGGAGGCATGTAATTATCATCCTCGACCTCTTCGTCTGCCGCTCTCTCATGAGGGCTGGCATCTCCATCCTCCTGCGCTGAATCTTGCTGGAGGGGGTTGTCTTCGGCACTGTCTGGGGTATTATTATGTCCAGTGCCGGAATCGCCATTCTTGCTGTGGCGAGATTTAGAGCGGCGCCGCTGACGCCGGCGCTTGGGCTGTTTCTTGGAGGGATCTTCCTCCGCTGTTCCTTCGCCATTCCCATCCTTTGGGATATCCACCATGTATATGTCATATGACGAGGTGTCTTTCCAGTGCCAAGCAGGCGCTGGTTCTTGGTCGTCTCCGGCATCGTCGTCCATACCGTCGATGTCTTCGGAGTTGAAGTCTAGCATGTCGGTTAGATCGTCGACAGCGGCTACTAAGTGGGTGGTGGGTGGGTCTTGAATTTCTTCGTCGTCCGCATCCCAACTGTCCTGACCGCAGTCTGGCCAGTGCTCTCCTGATAACGAGAGATACTTTAGCGAACTCAGGATGTCGCCGAAAGGTGAGTGCTGAAAGATGTCCGCAGCTGTGAACTCCATAATCGGCGCCCAATCGGATTCGATTGGAGGGGGCGCGGCAAGTTCGGAGTCCGGCACCTTGGAGTCACGAGCTTCAGAAGGGACAAAGTCGGTATTCGGCTCTATCGCCGTAGAGGTTGCAGCCCCCGAGGCGGTGTCTAACCACCCGTCCTCGATCTGCACAGCCGGCTCTGAATCGAGGGTCAGAGCGGACTCGTGTGCGGCCTCCAGGGCACTGTCCGGCAGCAGAGCTAAATCATGCCCATCGTGACGGTGCGGCGCGCACGGCTGTGGCTCGAATCCATTGAAGATCAAGTCTCCGTGGATGCCAGCCGTGAAGTTAAGACTTCCAAATCTGACCTGATGGCCAGGGGCGTAGCTTTTGATCTGCTCCAGATGGCCAAGCGAATTGGCCCGCAGTGCAAAGCCGCCGAATACGAAGATCTGTCCGAGGAGAAAAGTCTCACCCTGGACCGCGTCATTGTTGATGATCGAAGGAGCCATCGAGCCTATCGGTGACGACACAGAGGAACTCTCAATGAAAGCACCAATGTCGGTGTCAAAACCGGCGGATCTCGGGTAGGGGGTTCCGAACTGTGCGTCTAGGTGGATGGTAACAGGAGACAAGGGACATGATGTTTTACCCAGGTTCGGGCCCTCTTGATGGAGGTAAAACCCTACGTCCTGCTTGATTGATATTGATGATGTGGTTATTACAAGAGTAGATCTACCACGAGATCAAGGAGGCTAAACCCTAGAAGCTAGCCTATGGTATGATTGTTGTTATTGTTGTTGTGTCCTACGGACTAAAACCATCCGGTTTATATAGACACCGGAGAGGGCTAGGGTTACACAGAGTCGGTTACAATGGTAGGAGATCTACATATCCGTATCGCCAAGCTTGCCTTCCACGCCAAGGAAAGTCCCATCCGGACACAGGACGAAGTCTTCAATCTTGTATCTTCATAGTCTTGGAGTACGGCCGATGATGATAGTTCGGCTATCCGGACACCCCCTAGTCCAGGACTCCCTCACCAACCATATGAATCTTGATCTCTAGCCTTCCCCAAGTTGATTTCCACTCAAATCATCTTTCCACCAAATCCAATCCTATGAGAGAGACTTGAGTTTTTGGGAGACTATCATTTGAAGCACAAGAGCAAGGAGTTCATTAACAACACACCATCTATTACCTTTTGGAGAGTGGTGTCTCCTAGATTGGTTAGGTGTCACTTGGGAGCCTCCGACAAGATTGTGGAGTGAACCAAGGAGTTTTTAAGGGCAAGGAGATCGCCTACTTCGTGAAGATCTACCCTAGTGAGGCAAGTCCTTCATGGGCGATGGCCATGGTGGGATAGACAAGGTTGCTTCTTCGTGGACCCTTCGTGGGTGGAGCCCTTCGTGGACTCGCGCAACCATTACCCTTCGTGGGTTGAAGTCTCCATCAATGTGGATGTATGATAGCACCACCTATCAGAACCACGCCAAAACCATCTGTGTCTCCAATTGTGTTTGCACACTCCAATCCCATCCCTTTAATTTCTTGCAAGTTGCATGCTTTACTTTCCGCTGCTCATATACTCTTTGCATACTTGCTTGAACCATATCTTGATTGCTTGACTTGTGCTAAATTGCTAAAATCTGCCAAGAACTAAAATTGGGAAAAGGATAAGTTTTTATTTGGTCAAGTAGTCTAATCACCCCCCTCTAGACATACTTTCGATCCTACAGTAGGGCAGCTAGCACATCATCTTTGATTATCTCCCAGCAAATTTTGTAGAAGCCGCCAGAGAACCCATCCGGCCCGGGTGCTTTGTCGGATGGTATGTCATCGATCGCTTGCTTGATCTCATCCATTGTAAAGGTCCCTTCAATATCTGAGAGATCCGCATGATCCAGGCCTAGCTCTTCCTAGTTGAGGACAGAGGGGGTTTGTTGCTCAATGCCGAAAATGCTTGTGAAGTGCTGTTGGGCCAAATTAGCCATGGCCATGGTGCTAGAAACCGATCCGGGTGGTCCGTGCAGGCTATGAATTGTCACTACTAGGGAAAAGCTTATAGGCAGACGCTTACTAGAAGTGCGGGTTTGTATCCCTCGCTACTGCTACTTACTAGTAGTGCGGGTTTTTACCCCTCACTACTACTAAGTTGATAGTAGTAGCGTGGGCTTTCACCCCTTGCTACTACTAAGTGATTTCCACCGTGCCTCCCGGGACCAGCCGTAGTAGTAGCGCGGGTTATAAACCCACGATACTACTAAGTTGATAGTAGTAGCACGAGTTATAAACCCCACACTACTACTAAGTGGTCTCCACCGTGCACCCCGGGACATGCCATAGTAGTAGCGTGGGTATAAACCCAATGCTACTATTATCAACCCATCAACACATGTATAAACATAGCGCATGGTGGCCCAATCCCAGACCCACAAAATTTCTCGATTTCACTTCTCCCTCCCACCTGTGACGCCCTTCCTCGCCCACTGCAACTGCCGGCCTCGCCCCTCGACGTCTCCCTCAAATCTGGCGACCTCCTCTTCCACCGTAGCCCCTTCTTCCTCCTCCTCCTCCTCTAATGCCCCTCCTTCCTCCTCCTCCTACTCCTCCGCTGCTGGAAGGAGAGGAAGATCCAACAGAGTGCCGCCCATGAAGATGGCCAGATCTTTGATGAACACAACCCATGGCATCATCTAGGGTTTCGGCTCCAACTCCGGCGGCCACCGGTGAGTTGCTGCACCTACTCCTCTCTAGCTCTCTCTTCCTCTTCTAACCCTTGTCTCTTTTTTTGTAGCAGCAACAAAGGAGATGTGTGGAGAAGATTTGGATGGGGAAGCACCATCACCATGGACGACTTCATCCCCTCTAGGATCAGCATCCACCATGGATGAAGAGGATGATGACGCGTAGCTAGTAGCAGCAGCCATGGCTGGAATTTATTTTTTTAATTCCTAATTTGTTAGCAGTAGCGAGGGTCCAAACCCACGCTACTACTAATTAGTAGTAGTGCGGGTGGTATCCACGCTACTACTACCAGTTAGCTGTAGTGCCGTATCAGTAGCGCGGGCACCCGCACTACTGCTAGGCTTTTCCCTAGTAGTTTGTGTTGCGGTGGTGCCTAGCATTTGCTTTTCATTGAAAGAAACGAGTGTTGGCATCTTCGGCCTTAAGCCAAAGCACCCTACTTCTCTGGTGTAGCTTGATTTTGAGCAGGACAGCCAGCCCCAGCGTTCTAGATTTGAGCTTGGAATGAGCACTTTTGCAAAAAATACAAAGGTCGAAGCCTAAGCAAGGCATTGGATTTACATTCAAAGGCCGACATTCTTCTTCAATCGCTCGCCTTCTTCCTTCAGTGCTTCCGGGACCGGCTGCTCCAGCCTTCGGCGTCTAGCAGCGCTATTTCACGCACCTCTAGCAAAACGCTACCCCACTGACGGCACGGCCATCCCTCCACTCCTCTGCACCTCCTGTGATTATCTATCTGGTGTAGGCCCACCCCGCACCCGAACCAATCAAGTTTCCCACTCCTCTCCATCTGCGACTCCACTACCGCGTCTTCCCCATCTCCAGGTTGTTCCAGTCTGGGGCCTCGCCGTCGTCCATCGGCCTTGGTGCGCTCGGCACGGTGCAGTCAATGTGGTAAACAAACGAGAGTCATCGGAAGGTGACTGTACATGGAGAGGCTAACTGTGGGGACGCACCACGCCCATGGACGCATGCATGCAACTGCATCCTTTTTACAATGAAAAATAATGTTTTCTCCCCCTAACAGCTGGGCCCACCAGCTACATATTTGTGCGCAAGGAAGTGCGTCCTTGTTACACGCAAAAAATGATTCCTCCCTTGACTGCTGGGACCCATCAGCTATATCTTCACACATAAGGAAGTGGCTCCTTATCCTCCATGATAGCTGGGACCCACCCGGTCGAACCATACGTAGGGTTGTCTCTCTGGTCGCGAATGTGTACGTATATTTTTTTGCGGGTGGAACGTGTATGTACATACTAGTCGATCGATCTCTTTGCAAGGATGAACCGTGGCAGAGCAAGGGGCGGCACGTGTGATGTAGCAGTTGAGGCAGTCCTGTATAAATCGTGTAAATGTACGTACAACCACGCTACAACAAAGTAAATACGGCTACGTATGTACATACGGGTAAGGTCTCAAAGGCGTACAGTGATGGTGTCCTGTTCATCGGCAGCCAACCGGCAGGGTCGGAACAAAGGAAGCCGCGTCATGTTCATCGGGATGCAAGCGACTGGGTCGGAGTGCGCCCTATTCATCTAGAGGCAATCGACTTGGACAAAACAGCCCAAACCGGGTCATGATCATCGACTCGGGGTCTTGCATCCCGCAAAACGGAGGAGACGGAGTTCTCTTTGACCGCCTATGGTCGAAACGAGGTCCTGTTCATCGGGAGGAGTCTTGTGTACCGCAAAATGGAAGAAATAGACTTCTCCCCAACTGCGTACGGTCAAAATAGGGTCCTTTTCATCGGGAGGGGTCTGGCATACCGCAAAACCGAGGAAACAGACTTCTCTCAACCGCCTACGGTCAAAATGGGGTCCTGTTCATCGAAGAGGTGTGTGGTGTACCGCAAAGCGGGACTCCACGGGCTACTGTTTGTCCAGCCTCCACGGGGTCCTATTCATCCACCCCAACCGGCTAGGTGTGTGGAGGCCTCCTCGGGATCGTGTTCATCCAGCGGTAACGACATACTACCACGAGGTCCTATTCATCGAAGTGGCAACCGCATACTACCATGGGGTCCTGTTCATCCAGCGGCAACCGCCTACACACGGCCGGGGTCCTGTTCACCCAACCCCCATCGGGAACTGTTCATCCACAACCAACCCAACCGACTCGACTCACCACGTCTCAACTCGTTCTATGTATCACGCGCGCGGCAGCAACATGCACTATTCATCCAGACGCAACCCAACTGGCTAACTACGTCTCGCACGGGGGTTCCGATCGGCTTCAGTAATTAAGTAGCATCAGTGATCAATCGGGTTCAGTTAGCAGTGAAGGAGTCGGTCGGGTTCAGTTAGCAGCGAATGGATCGATCGATCGATCGACTTCAGTACGTATCAGCACGCGATCGCTCGGGTTCAGTAAAGTGGACGCCTCTCGCTCGGGTTTAGTTATAGCGCTAGGGCTCGCACCACACGCGCATACGAGAGAAAAGCGCAAACCACAGTGCATCGCTCGCCCCCCACCAACCCACCATAACTGGGAACTCCATGAAAATTTCCTCACCCTCACTTCTACCACGATTTTTTATGCCATGCACAACCAAATAATGTCATGCAGGTGCGTCCCCGGCCCGCCCAAGATAGAAAGCCCATTTTCTGTCATGATTTTTTGTCATAGAAGTAGGAGCCGACCACATCTATGATGATACGTACTTTTGTCACAATTATCGTCGTAGAAGTGTCATAAGCATGACAAAAAATTTCGTCCGGCCCATAATGTCATGGATGTGTCTTTTTTTTGTAGTGAACCATAATATTATGATTCAAGGTAGCCTTCCTATTCCGAAATGGAGAAGCAATCCCATGTGTTGCGATTATAGGAACATGTGCCCATCAATGGCTTCTAAACAGTCCTGAAAGCAAAGATTGCAGGTTAATAAATAACTATAAGTTAGATAACAAAAGTAATTGTGGAAGCATTAAAAATGGAAACCTGGAAGTAAGGATAGAATCTTGGGTCAGTGAAGATTTTTGGATCTGGCTCATTGATAACCCACAAGTATAGGGGATCGCAACAACTTTTGAGGGTAGAGTATTCAACCCAAATTTATTGATTCAACACAGGGGGAGCCAAAGAATATTTGCAAGTATTAGCAGTTGAGTTTTCAGTTCAACCACACCTTGAGATTAAATATCTGCAGCAGAGTGATCAGCAGCATAGTAATATGATAGTTTTTATAGCAATTGTAACAGTAGCAATAGTAACTGTAACAACAGTAACAGTTTTGTAGCAGTTGTAACAGTAGCAGGAGCAATAGTAACATAACAAGAACAATATGTGAAAAACTCGTAGGCATCGAAACGCTGAATTCGTTGGATGATATTCATCATATATCAGTCATAACCTAGGGTGACAAAGAACTAGCTCCAATTCATAAATATAATGTAAGCATGTATTCCGTAAATAGTCATATGTGCTTATGGAAAAGAACTTGCATGACATCTTTTGTCCTACTCTCCCGTGGCAGCAGGGTCCATAAGGAAACTAAGGGATGTTAAGGCCTTCTTTTAATAGGGAACTGGAACAAAGCAATAACACATAGTGAATACATGAACTCCTCAAACTACGGTCATCACTAAAAGTATCCCAATTACTGTCACCCTGGGGTTTATGGATCATAACACATAATAGGTGCATATGGCTTGCAAGATCGGATCTAGAACATAGATATAAAGGTGAAAACATAAACGGTTCAGATCTAAAATCATGGCACTCTGTCCCTAGTGACAAGCATTAAGCATAGCAAAGTCATAGCAACATCAATCTCAGAACTTAGTGGATACTAGGAATCAAGCCCTAACAAAACTAACTCGATTACATGATGAATCTCATCCAAATCCTCACCGATCGTCGAGCCTACGAAGGAATTACTCAGTGCCGGTGGGGAGCATCATGGAATTGGTGATGGAGGATGGTTGGTGATGACGAATACCAAAGATCTCCCTCTCCAGAGCCCCGAACGGGCTCATGATTTGGCCTCCCAATGAAGAACAGGAGGTGGCGGTGACTCCGTATTGTAAAACGCGATGAAACTTCCTCTCCTATTTTTTTTTGGAAAATAGGACTTTATAGCGTCGGTATTAGGCTCACGGAGCCCCCAGGACCCCACCACCCTCCAGGGCACACCAGAGGGGGATGGCGCGCCCTAGTGTCTTGTGGGCAGCCAGGGCCCCCCTCTAGTGGGTCTTGGTTCCAGTATTTTTTATTTATTGGGAAATAATTCTCCAAAAAGTTACTTCCAAATCCGAGAAATTTTATTTCTGCATGAAAAGAACACCATGGTAGTTCTGCTGAAAGCAGCATCAGTCCGCGTCAGTTTCATTCAAATCATGCAAATTAGAGTCCAAAACAAGAGCAAACGTGTTAGGAAAAGCAGATACGATGGAGACGTATCAACTCCCCCAAGCTTAACCCATTGCTTGTCCTCAAGAAATTTAGTTGACAAACTAAAAGTGATAAAAAAACTTTTGTGAACTCTTTTGTTCTTGTTTACATATATATGCTTAAATAGCACACAGCTTTTAACAAAGATCATGACTAACCATGCAAGCAATAACTCTTAGAAATTATATTAGTTCATATCAATGGCATAATTGTGAGAGGCCGGATTTCCGAGACATAAATCCCAGCAAATGACCCTTGTGTCATCACCAACCCCAGGATTACTGTTCGCTGGTGGATACTTCCTTGATACAGAATTCCAAGAAATTACAAGAATTTGAGTATAAGACCACAAAGGTCCAATGAATATAACAAGGCTATCTAGTTGTGGATGACGGAAGCGACTCATGGATCTCCAATGTCGATGGGGATCCATTCCCACAGGAACAGCTGGCCCGAATAATTCCTATCTCGCATGGCTGTTATCTTCGAATCCTAGGTCGTGGGGGTGTCTTTGTAGTACTCCTCTCTGAATCATGATCTGGCCAAGACAATAGCCAGGGACAAGCCAGTGAGTACGTTTGAATGTACTCGCAAACATCAAGAACAAAAGATATACCAGATGCATATGCTCATGATGAATTAAATTATATGCATGTGCGGACTGAAATTAAAGCATAGCATGACAAAAATTCATACGGTGCAGAAGGATAAGTGAACCATGCCAGCAGTAAATCTAACTAATGAAATGGAACATCGAGCATTGAACCGCCTGAAGGATTCCAAGAAAAATGCCAACCGGGTGTCTAAAAGTGGCGCCTCGAGAGGTCTTGAAAAGAAATGCCAAACGGGAGTCTAAAAGGAGAATAGGGCGAGACAAGACCGCCCGAGAATCCAACCGATGCCATGAGAGGTCTTGAAGAGAAATGCCTAACGGGTGTCTAAAAGGAGAATTGGGCGAGACAGGACAGCCCGAGAATCCAAGCAACGCCATGAGAGGTCTTGAAAATAAAACCGAATGGCCGGGGTAGTCTAGCCAGCCCCTGAGACACTCAGAAAATAAAATAAGGAAAACAGGTTAGTCCACAGTAATATTCAAGCAGAAAGAATATTCCCAACAATGGTAATCATGATAATAAAAATATTCATGACAGCATTAGTGATGACAATCATATCCTGTAAAATTGGATCATGCTCAGCTTAATCATTTCCTCCAGGGACTGACACTAAGATCAACATTTAACCAACCCAGACTATAGTCCTTAACCATGGACATGGCTATTCGAATAGATATAACTCTGCAGAGGGTGTACTTTTTACCCACAAGTAAAGGGTTTCTTTAGTCAGCCCCGAGACGTTGACTAATTCCGATTACAGTCTTTGGGATGAAAACACACCTGACCTGCACATACCAACATTAATCCATCAAGCCAGGAATCACCAAAAACAGTGATAAATTAAGACTCTAAGTGGGAAGGTCTCACACGCAATGGCCTCCAATAGCATGAACATTCAGCTTCGGTCCCAGACCGGCCATTCATGCCCCCAGACCAAGTGACATGACTACTGGGGCCAATAGTATCATTCCCTATGGCCTCTCTGTATGGTGTGCGCAGGAAAGGGGTTATCAACTTACTGAACCATACGCTACCTTTGGCAGGGACATGTGGTAGCACGAATCAAGTACGGGGGTTACCGGAACAAGACTCGATCTACGGCCAACATAGGAGGTTTAAGATTTCCTGCAGTGGTTAGCACAATATAATCCCTTGGCAGTACCCAGCAGGGTCACCACTAGGTATATCCCAACATACTCTCACTGATCATTCTCGTCACAACGAGATTTCAGTCTCACGATCACTTTTCTCATGACTGAATCTTCCTGCAAATTAACCTGGACCAACACAGGCACATATGGCACATGAAAATAACCATACTTACTTATGCTTCATGTTTAACTGAAGATCAAACACCATCACAGTGATCATGCATGTATGACTAGTGATTTGCAAATTCCATATGAATTCAATATATTCAAAACTCAATTCTACATGCAAGCAAATAAATAGGCATTCACCATATCATGTGTTCAAGATGCTTGCCTTGAGCATGCAGAGGTGTTGGGTGCATTCCAAATGTTTTAAAAACTTATCTTCCCTCTGTTTCCTATTTTCAAAATATTACTATTATTACATAATTCCAAAACACACCAAAAGGTTGTTTAGAAAATTCTGAAATAAATACTAAAATAAATTAGATGAAATTTGAGAAATAATAGAAAAAGAATCAAGTCATTCGGAGTTCATATGATTTTCCTATGGATTTACTAAGTTGGACTAATCAAGGAGATGGACTATTTAGTAGATCCAACAAAAACCAGGCCTAGGAAAAATGTTCACCCTATCTAGATAAATAGAGCATGTATTTAGAAGTATGAAGAAATTTTAATCATCAAATTTGGATGTGGAATGACTTTTGTGGAATTATTTGAAATCTGCAAGAAAAGAAAAAAGGAAATAGATATTACTGTGATGGGATGAGCAAAAACGCGCCCTGGGCGGGACTTAGTCTTCTGGCGCTACTGGGCCAAGCCCAATCGATTGGCCGTGCAGGAGGGTTGCAACATCGAAGGCATATTCCGCGGAATATGTCTTTCCCACGGGAAAACAACTTCCACGGTACCCATCTCCACTTATCCAAGCGGCAGGGGTTACGGGTCACTGACCGTGGGCCCGTCTAGACCACTTGTCAGGTTTGACTGGTCGGCGCACGCACCGTCTCCTCTGGCCGAACAGAGGCAGTGCACCGGCGATGCTCATTGGCGAATGGCAGCACCCCATGGTGAGCTCAGCACATGGGTGTGTTCAGGGGGTCGAGGCAAACCCGTGGGTACCTTCCTTGGTCGCCGGAGTGGGCGGAGTCGCTGGCGATGAGCTTCCCGGCGGATGGCGGCGCCATGTGTGATGGGGCTTTCGCCTACGTCAACTCCTAAGCAAAATTGAGTGCGTGCATAGATCTGTGGGTTCTCTAGGGAGCTGTTGGTGAGGGGAGTGGAGAGGGGGAGGCCCTAATGGCGTTGGAACCAATGCGGCAGTGGCGGCGGCCGTGGGTGCCAGAGAAGAGGAAGAAGTTCTTCCCCGGTCGTTTGGCTACTCCTGGTGGCTTACAGAGGGGAATGGGAGTGTGATGAGGATCGTAGAGAGCTCAGGGTGAGCTTTTATAGCACGAGGGACCGGTTTCGTGGTGCCCAGAGGATAAGCACGTCGGTGGCAACCATTATGGCGGCGGCGAAGTGCGGCGGCGACGCTGCGGCGGCGGGGGTGGTGGTGGCAGCTTGAGACGAGGAGGAGGGGGCGGGGTCCTCACTATTCAAAGGAGGCCGGGGGGTGCTGCTTGTGGGAGGGGGCGAGGCAAGGCGTGGTGGCGGCGGACTCCGGCGGCGCTGCAGACTCCAGCGGGAGTCCAGCTCGGGGACGGCTCGCGTCGGCGGCTTGGGCCGGCTGGGCTGGGCGCAGCCCAGTTCGGTCGGCCCGAACTTGTTTTTTTAAACAATGTTTTTCAGATATAAAAACATGCTAAAATAAATATAAAGAATATCCTAAAAATTCCAGAAAAAATCGCGTAGTAATATGGCCTTATTATTGACCTAGTGAACATTTTTCTGGGCCTAAATGCCTAAACTAAAAACAAAGATTACCGTACTAATTACTCCGCTAACTAATAAATAAACTAGCGAATAAAATGAAATAAATTCTCCAAAAATTCAAAATTCTATTTCCAATATTTCTTTACTGATTTTGAAGAAGTCATTTTATCTTCTCTCTTTATTTTATTATAATTGGAAAAGAATTTTGAAAAAACAATTTGATCCAATTACCAAATTTTGATAAATCAAAATTGGATTTTTGTGAAACCTCCAACTCTCGCAAATTGGTCCTTGAGTTGCTTAAGGTCTCTTGGATTAAAATGCAAGCAAAACAAAGCAACAAAAATGCATAAAACATGGATGCATATGAATGATCTATGAATAACATCCAAATTGAAAATTGGGATGTTACATGGTCTTAAACCCCTCGTTGGACTCTGATAATGAGATGGACATGGAGGAAGTACAGCAGCCACTCAATCTAGTTGCACAGCATCCCATGGTACCATTGGACCCGATCCAACTTGGAATTGTCCGAGTGGTGTATGGCCCTGTCTTGCCTACTCATCTTATCTGGGAGAGGTCTTTTCGGTCGCTCATGCCAGAATTTTGCATCAAGAATGTGCCAGCTCCACTGCCAGCCAGTAATCAGTGGTCATCTTTGCTCACAACATGTGTCTAGCCTAAGAGCTACAGGGAGAGGTTTGGTTATATGCTACAGTACAATGACCGGGTCAGGCCCGGCTCTTCTATTGTCATTGAAGAAATCCTGCCTGAGCATATGGAGATAGACGTCTCACAAACTGACAGCTCAATCTAGCCTCCGGTAGAGGATATTCAGTCACATGACACTGAAGATGACTTTCAGTTCTCTTCTGTTCTTCCTGCTGTCCTTGGCAAGCATGGATGTGAGCCTAGGCGTGGCTAAAGAGCCTCTATTACCATAGCTCAAACTGTAGATTTCTCCACCAGGCGCATAATACGAAGCTCTGCCAAGGCCTCAGGTTATGAACCTACTTCTGCAATTCCCATTAAGGCATCAGCTTTGAGGCATCCACATGCTAAGAAGGCCAAGGTCATAGTTGATGATCCTAAGGAAGCTGCACAGGCCATACCTCCACCGATACCAATTTCAGAGAAGCAGGCAATAGGTGCTCATCTTGGTATCTCGGAAGGCCAACTTACACTGGAGAAGCTTACGGCTCCTCCAAAGAAATTTTCTCCTGATCATGTGTCCAATGATGAGTGAACCTAGGTTATATAATCTTAGCCGGAGGGGTTGTGCCCGACATAGTTTTACTTTTGTTGGTGGCTACTTTCTATCTGAACTTGTTAGTCTCTATGCCCTTTTGATACTTGTGGTTGTGTTTTATTATGCTGCTCTGTTATGCTTAGCGGTCCTAGAACTATTTTTGCGAGTTTATTATGGATAGTACAACTTATCGTAATTAGCGTGTGTTGTGCTAGAATGTTCGTGGTTTGAATTCCGAAGCTCATCAGAGAGATGTGCGAGCAAAGATCGAAGAAAGTTAGTGCTCTATTGTTTGCTTGCAGGAGACTGAGTGTGATGATTTTGATATTCACAAAATTCGAGCTTTCTATCCTAGGCATTTTTACACTTTTGTGTTTGCCCTGTCAGTAGGTGCCTCGGGTGGCATTTTGGTTGTTTGGTGTTCCTCAATCTTTAAAGGGACCCTGGCTCAAATTCAGAGTTTTGGAATTGTTGTTTCTTTTCAATCTGTTCATAACGCTGAGAAGTGGACCCTAGTTTCAGTTTATGGACCCTATGAAGGTCCTCCTCGAGATAACTTTGTTAACTGGCTATATCCCCTGAATATACCAACGGATGAAAAGTGGTTATTCTTAGGAGATTTCATCTTCATTCGTTCTTTGGATAACAGAAATAGACCGGGAGGTGATGTTAATGACATCTTCCTCTTTAATGAGATCATTGGACACCTTGGTATTCTTGAATTACCTTGAAGGGTAGGAGCTTCACTTGGTCCAATATGCAAGAGCATCCTTTGTTAGAGCTGTTAGATTGGTTTTTTACAACATCGGACTGGATTTCTTTCTATCCTAATACAGTTGTTCTGCCCCTGGAAAAACGTCTTCTGATCATGTGCCCTGTGTGGTTTCCATTGATACAAATATACCCAAAGCTAGGGTTTTTCAGTTTGAAAACTATTTGGTGGACATGCCAGGGTTTATGGACTATGTCAGACGTTCTTGGATCCAGCCTATGTTTGCTAATTTGTCTGCTTGTGCCGTTTAGTCAGTCAAGTTCAAGCGCTTGCATTATGCTTTAAAGCCTGGAGCAAAAATCTGTCTTATATGAAATGGCTCACTATGTATTGTTGCCGGGGAATTCTTCACTTTGACAACTTGGAAGAGTTGTGACCACTCACCACACCAAAATTTAACTTTCGGAAAATAGTTAAGTTACACCATGAAATCTACCGAGGATACATTATATTTAGGGCTTGGAAGCAGAGGTGTACTATTCGGTATATTAAGGTGGGTGAGGAGAATTGAAAGTTTTTTCATGCAATGGCCTCTGAACGGTTGCACCGAAATACTATTGCTAGCCTCTTAGTTACAGGAAGTGATCCAGTTTCTGACCATTCTCAAATGGGGGAATCCTTTGGACCTCTTTCAAAAATAGAATGGGCCAGGCCCAAGGGATAAATATGGGCTTTGATCTGCAGAATCTCATCCACCCAATTCCTGGTTGCAGTGCTTGTCTGAACATTTCTTTGCAGAGGAAATAAACACTATTCTGAAGGAACTGCCGATTGATAGAGCTCCTGGGCCTGATGGTTTTAATGGCCTTTTTGTCAAGAAGTGTTGGCCTATCATTGAGGGGGATTTTTTTAAACTAATCCAAGACTTTTATGATGGAAGATTATCTCTGGAGAATATCAATGGTTCTTTGATCACCTTGATTCCAAAGATGATGTCTCTTGAAGGAGCTCAGGATTTTAGGCCCATTTCTGTGACAAACACATGTTTAAAGTTCCTTACAAAGCTCTTGGCAAACAGGCTGCAAAAGGTCATCCTTCAGTGCATTCACAAGAACCAATATGGATTTTTGAAGAGTAGAGCCATACAAGGCTGCCTGACTTGGGCTTTTGAGTATATACATCAGTGTAAACAGTCAACGAGGCCTACCATCATTTTGAAGCTGGATTTTGCAAAAGCTTTTGACACTGTGGAGCATGATTTTATTTTGCAAACTCTCCAGCACAAAGGCTTTGATACAAACTGGATGGCTTGGATCAAAGAGATCCTATCCTCTAAATCATCTTCTGTGCTTCTCAATGGTGTACCTGGTAAACAGTTCAAATGCAAATGTGGGGTCAGACAGGGTGACCATCTGTCCCCACTCTTGTTTTGTTATAGCTGCTGATCTTCTTCAGACAGTAGTTAATGATATGCTGTCCAGGGGAGTTCTAACTCTCCCAATCCCATCCCATGACACTCATTTTCCTATTATTCAGTAGGTGGATGATACACTCATTATCCTCTCTAAAGTGGAGGATCAGTTAGTTGCTCTCAAGAACATGCTTCATATCTTTCAGCACTCAACTGGTCTGAAGGTGAACTTTGCCAAGTCATCTATGGTGCCCCTCAATCTTGAGCCAGATGAAGCACTGAGGCTTTCAAACATTTTGGGTTGTAAGTTGGAGGAGCTGCCTTTTACTTATCTGGGTCTACCTCTTGGAACTACAAGGCCTAGAATAATTGATTTAATGCCTTTGGTGGACAGCACTGAAAGAAGGTTATATGTCAGTTCTGCCATGCTTATTCAAGGTTCCAGATTGCAATTGCTCACATCAGTGCTCACCTCAATGCCCATATATTTTCTCTGTAGTTTGCATATTCCTCCTGGTATTATCAAGCAGTTGGATAGGATTTTCAGGCAATGCCTCTAGAGGGGAAATTTTGATGTACCAAAGCAATCCTTAGCTGCCTGGGATCTAGTTTGGAGACCTAAGGAAAAAGGAGGTTTGGGTATTCTCAATTTAAATATTAAAACCAAGGCCTTCTTCTCAAGCATCTGCACAAATTTTATAATAAAATGAATGTCCCATGGGTTCAGCTGATCTGGGATAGTTACTATGATGGAGTTGTGCCTCATGCAACAGTGCTCACTGTCTCCTTTTGGTGGAAAGATATCCTCAAGCTTGCTGACCATTACGGGTCAATTGCCTCAGTGCACATCAATATGGGGGATTCTGCTCTCTTCTGGCTTGATGCTTGGCATGTGGGTGGCTCTTCCCGGCCTTTGAATCTCAGATTACCAAGTCTTTTCTCCTTTGTTTTGGATGACAAAGTTTCTGTCAAGGACTTCATGATGAACCAAGATTTGCTCTCCATGTTCCATTTGCCAATATCACAGGAGGCAACATTTGAAATGGCAACTTTGGAACGGTGTCTACTTCATCTCCAGAGAGGTCCTTCCTTGCTTAATGTCCGGATATGGCCTGGAAAGTCTGGACAATACTCAACAAAGAGTTTTTATGACATCATGCATACACACCTTCCAATTGTCCATCCTTGCAAGTGGTTATGGCAGAGCAGATGCACTATGAAAATCAATGTTTTTGGCTGGCTTCTTTTCTTTGACAGGCTTAACACGAAGGACGTGTTGGTGAGAAGGCATTGGAGGTCACCCCTAGATGATAATCTATGTGTCATCTGCAATGCTTATGTTTATGAAGATAGAGCACAACTCTTCTTCCAATGTAACTTCAGCTGTAGAGTTTGGAACTAGCTACAGATTGATTGGAGTCATGGCTCTAATATTCAGCAATGTGTTTCCCAAGCAAGACGGAGATTTGGCCACCCCTTCTTCTTTGAGGTCATGCTCACTGCTGCCTGGAATATTTGGATCCTGAGGAATGGGAGAACTTTCAGAGGGGCACGGGCTAGTTTTGCTGCATGGAGATGTAATTTTGTACATGATATTCTTCTATTGACTCATAGGCTCAAAGATAGAACTAAGCATAGGCTTGTAGATTGGGTTAATGACCTCTTGTACATGTAAGATCCCTCTAACCTAGTTTAGCCTTGTAACCTTTAAGACCTGCCTTGTACAGTTCTTTTTTCTTTATGACTTAATAAAGGACTGTGGGGTTTTTACTCTACAGTAAATATTCAAAAAAATATGCAGCACAGTGATCAGTAGCACGATAATATGATAGTGTTTATAGCAATGGTAATAGTAGAAATAGTAACTGTAACAAAAGTAACAGTTTTGTAGCAGTTGTAACAGTAGCAAGAGCAATAGTAATGCAGCAAGAACAATATGTGAAAAACTCATAAGCATAGGATCGGTGAATTAGTTGGATGATATTCATCATATATCAGTCATAACCTAGGGCGACATAGAACTAGCTCTAGTTCATAAATATAATGTAGGCATGTATTCCGTAAGTAGTCATACGTGCTTATGGAAAAGAACTTGCATGACATCTTTTCTCCTACCCTACCGTGGCAGCGGGGTCCATAACGAAACTAAGGGATATTAAGGCCTCCTTTTAATAGAGAATAGGAACAAAGCATTAACACATAGTGAATGCATGAACTCCTCAAACTACGTTCAACACCAAAAAGTATCCCAATTACTGTCACCCTGGGGTTTACGGATCATAACACGTAATAGGTGCATATGGCTTGTAAGATCAGATCTCAAACATAGTATAAAGGTGAAAACATAAACAGTTTAGATCTGAAATCATGGCACTCGGGCCCTAGTGACAAGCATTAACCACAACAAAGTCATAGCAACATCAATCTAAGAACATAGTGGATACTAGGGATCAAGCCCTAACAAAACTAACTTACATGATGAATCTCATCCAACTCCTCATGACGAGCAAGCCTATGAAGGAATTACTCACTCCCGGTGGGAGCATCATGGAATTGGTGATGGAGGATGGTTGGTGATGACGAAGACCGAAAATCCCCCTCTCTGGAGCCCCAAAAGGGCTCCAGATCTGGCCTCCCGGTGAAGAATAGGAGGTGCGGCGGCTCCATATTGTAAAATACGATGAAACTTCCTCTCCTAATATTTTTCTAGAAAATAGGATTTTATAGCGTCGGGATTAGGGTCAGCAGAGCCTCGAGGGGCCCACCACCCACCAGGGCATGCTAGAAGGGGGTGGCGCACCCTGGTGTCTTGTGGGCAGCCAGGGCCCCCTCTCCAGTGGGTCTTGGTTCTAGTATTTTATTATTTATTGGGAAATAATTCTCCAAAAAGTATCATCCAAATCCGTGAACTTTTATTTCTGCACAAAAACAACACCATGGTAGTTCTGCTAAAAACAGCGTCAGTCCGAGTTAGTTTCATTCAAATCATGCAAATTAAAGTCCAAAACAAGAGCAAAAGCGTTAGGAAAAGTAGATACGATGGAGATGTATCACTCATCAATGTTTGGAGGCTTCAAAAATCGACTAGCTAATACGGGGACGATGTTGAAGAACTCATTGATGTACTCATGAAATGTTTGTCCACTGTGTTGAAATTCTAGCTGGAGATCTTCATAAGACGCGTTGTGAGACACCATGTATAGGAAAAGGCCAACTTCTCCTCCACCTTAATTCTTGTATTCGATATCAGATTTTCTCTTCTAAGATAAGATGCCAAAGCCTGGAATATACGTGGCACCATCCTATAACCTACGAGGCAATTCTTAACATGCCCTATAAGGATATCGTCAACACGCTTCTTGCCATATAGGATGGAGCTAGGCCGTTGCTTTCTCTCGATTGGTCCTCTATTACGCATTCGATGCAATATGGGAAGAATAAAGGACATCATATCTTCATCGTCCTTGCTTCTCCTCTTCCTAATTCGAACGATAATCTCGGCATTCATCTCGGCACTAAAACTAGAATCAAGAAGCAACAAATGAGAACTATATTAAGACACACATAATGATCAAGAATATCATATCATCAGTGTGCCAAGATGTGCAATGACCAAGAGCTATCAAGTACGATATACTATTTTGGCAAAGAAACAAGCTCAAGAGGCCAAGAAGCTTGTGTAGCTTACCGAAGTTTGGTGTGGCAATGGGTTCCCAAGATGGAGGTAACCCATCGACCCCAATAAGGATCCAAGCAGCAGGCTGTGAAAATAAGAGTCACACACATTTCATCAAAAGTATTATAAGTAGCAGAATTTCATCATTATTTCTAATCTGATGACACACACAATTGAATAGAAACATCACAGGATGGTTTGTTCCAATGCATGCAGAAGATGAACTATTAGAATCAAGACCAAAATCAAAGATACTTTTCCCTTGCATAAACAACAATGATCAGGTATATTTCAAGGAATATTAAGAGCACAACAACGATCAGGTATATTCCAAGTAAATGATATTAAGAGGGCAACACCGATCATGTATACTTCAGGGAATTATATGAAATGTATCATCGACCAAAAGTCTCACTATACATTATTACTACTATCAAGAGCACAACTGCATGGCAGAGGTTAGTAACAACTAACAACTATAGATCATGCATATGGAACTGTAGAGCCTCCATCACAAAATACAAAATTAAAAAGAGAACAAAGGAAAGCTCCGTTCAACTTCAGAGGCTATAGACTGTTTGCAAAGGGAAAAGTACAATGAAGAAATAGTATGAATTATTTCATGGCCTTGTTAGAGCTACATCAAGAGGTACAAACTACTTTCAGGTTAACAATGTGGATCACGTCTCCTGATGGGTAGTATATCCAACTGACGCTCATGAACAAGCAATTTCTAGTACTATTATAGACAAACAAGGAAACTTGTTAGAAACATCACCATTGTTTCTTTATTGCCAAACATTGATTCCTTAAATTCCCCGTTGATCTGTGTGGTAGGACGATTCACTTTGCTATGATAGTCGGTAGTGCAAGGAAAATCTAAATTAGAGTATACAATATATACAAATACAAATTAGAACAAGCACCCAAATCAGAGTAGATAAGGTATATACAAAAACAAATGACAAAGAAAGGAAGGCAGTAGATTTGTTCATGAATTAGTAAACAATGGCTACAAACAACAAAGATGTCGTTTAGACTTCAGATACCACAACATCAGACCATCCCATCAACAATGAACAGCTCTACACCACACTTCAATCACCATCAACATCGGACAATCACCTACAGTGAAAAAGGTAGTTTAGAAACTATCAATCCTCCTAGATCCATTAGAAAATCACGGTAATCTCGCCGGGTAGGGTTAGGGTCGATGAGGGGCTAGAAGAGGACAACGTTCTTGGTGAGCTCATCGAGTCGGGTTAGGGTCCATGTAGAGCCAGGTGTAGGAGACGACGATGATGTTCTTGGTGAGCTCGTCTGTGAGGAGAAGGCTGACGGAGGTGGGGAGAGGAGGGGAAGGAGGGCAGAGGCGGAGATGACTTACCACAGGGGAGAAGGCTAGTAGGCTAGAGAAGTAACGCCGGTGTCGAGGCATCGGGGCGTCGGGCGGAGTCAGAGTCAAGTGGCGGGGAGGAGGCTGGCAGCATGCGCTAGGACAAGCACTTACCTGAGTCCTTTGACAAGGGTTCTGAGTCGTTTGGGTTTGGGAGGATCGAAGGGGGTTAGAGAGGATCGGCCCATGCAAACCCCCTATACCAAATGGGCCGACTGGTTTATTGGGGGTTTCCGGCCCACACGAGGAAAAACCTCTTGAAACCCCTCCAATCCACTCATGCCAAACAAGGCCTTAGGGCCTTTGAAATGGGTTGTGTTCATAATACATATCTCACTCGTGAGGTTATTTTTTAGAAGAGCTAAACATCGCCCTTTGGAGCATCAATTGTATATTGGAGAACCTGCTGAAGCTGAAGTGTGAAACCACTACCTCATCACCACCACCATCACCAAAGAAGGAGACTTAAGCACACGCATATGGGCACTCCTCTTGCCTTGTGCTAAGCTTGGGGTAGATTCCCCGGTTTCGTATTACCATCACTTTTATTATCTTCACAAGTTTTTAGTTTGATCCTTAGTTATTTCATGATTTAGTTGGATAAAAGTTTAGTGTGATCTTTTTTCGAGTGCTAGTTTCGTGATCTATCTATCTATGTAATCGAGTTGAGAGTTATATAATAAAGTTTAGTTTGAGTTTTTTCTTCTTTACTTTTATGTTTTAATCAAAATAAGGAAAATAATGGAAAAGATGCTAATCTTATGGGAAGTAATGAGATTACATAAGGAAAAGTATAAGTGGTAAAATTTATTGAAATTTGACAAACATAGCATTGGTCAATGATGCAATTCATGAAAGAATTAATAAGGGAAGAGAAGATTCACATGCAAATACACTATCCTGGACATCTTTTATTATTGTGAGCCCCCATTAAGTATTTTATGCCAAATTGTTGATGCTGGACAAGGAAGACAACGTAATGACTTCTGTTTGTTCATACCACATAGAAGTTATATTGTCATAGATCCTTCAACATGTGCAGCTTGCCCAATATCTTTGCTAGCCAAAAATCTGGACCAAGTAGAGGTACTACTTGTGCATCCAAAAACCTTAAAACCACTTTCAAGTTATGAGAGCCCACTATACCTACCTATGAATTGAATAAGATCCTCCAAGTAAGTTGTCATCGGTGCATAAGGCAATAAAAATTGCTTCTAAATGTGTTGGATCATTTAGTGTAAGAGAAAATTGAGCGTTGTATGACCTTGTGATGGCAAAGTAATAAAAGTGGCGGACTGCATAATAAAGGTTGCTATCACAAGGGGCAATATAACGTGATGTTCTTTTGCAATAAGAGCTTGTGCATCCAAAAATAAAAGTGCATGACAACCTCCGCTTCCCTCTGTGAAGGGCCTACCTTTTACTTTTATGTATTTACTTTTTATGCAAGAGTCAATAGTGTTCTCCTATATTCCTTTTTATTTTTCTCTTTTGTAAGCATCATGTGGTGGGGAAAGATCTAGGCACATGTCCAGTTGGATATGAGTGATCATGAGTTATTATAGTTCACATCACCCTTGAGGTGAACAAGTTGGGAGGCGAAACTATAAGCCCCTATCTTTCTATGTGTCCGGTTGAAACTTTTTGCTCCATATATATGTTATGATTGTTAGCAATCATAGAAGACTAAATGATGGTTGAGTATGTGGACTTGCCAAAAAGGCTCCGACGCAAGACCCTTCCTGAAAATATGATGAATTTCAACTGCATTGTTGACTGAGAACATAATTTGTTTGTTTTCAAGAAAGTTTATGCTTCATACTTCTATGATGTGATGGATTTTTACTTGCTCATAAGAAGTTTTATGATAAAGTTTACCGTTGTTATAATAATGATCATGATGCTACTATGTTTGTATTTTGTTTTCTCGGCACCTCGCTCTCTAAACATGTGGACATGATTCTCGATATCGACTTTCGCTTGAGGACAAGCAAGGTCTAAGCTTGGGGGGGTTGATACGTACATTTTGCATCATGTTTTCCTACTGTTATTTATAGAGTTTTTGTTCAATGTAACACTTTGTGGAGTAGTTCTAATGCCTTTTCTCTTATAATATGCAAGATTTACACAAAGAGGGAGATTACCGGCAACTGGAATTCTGGATCTGAAAATGCTACGTCAAAGATACCTATTATGCACATCTCCAAATGAGATGAAACTTTACAGAGATTTATTTTGGAATATATAAAAATATTGGAGAAAAGAAATACCAGAGGGGCCACGCAAGTGCCCTCTAGGCACCAAGGCGCGCCTACCCCCTTGGCGCGCCCTGGTGGGTAGTGGGATCCTTGGCCCACTTCCGGTGCCCATCTTCTAGTACATAAGGCCATTTTCCATAGGAAAATAATAGATGACTTTCGGGATGGAGCACCGTCGTCTCGAGGTGGAACCTAGGTAGGAGCACTTTTTCTCTCTGACGGAGCGATTTCGCTGGGGATACTTCCCTCCGGGAGCAGGAAATTGAAGCCATCATCATCACCAACAACCCTCTCATAGTGGGAGGGTCAATCTTCATCAACATCTTCGACATCACCATCTCACCTCATAACCCTAGTTCATCTCTTGTGTTCAATCTTTGTATCAAAACCTCAGATTGGTACCTGTGGGTGACTAGTAGTGTTGATTATATCTCGTAGTTGATACTAGATGGTTTATTTGGTTGGAAGATTATATGTTCAGATCTATTATGCAATTTGATACCTCTCTGATCTTGAGCATGAATATGTTTTGTGAGTAGTTACTTTTGTTCTTGAGGACATGGGAGAAGTCTTGTCGTAAGTAATCATGTGAATTTGGTATTCGTTCAATATTTGGATGATATGTACATTGTGATTCCCTTAATGGTGTTATGTGAATGTCGACTACATGACACTTCATCATCTTTGGGTCTACGGAAATGCATTGTGGAGTAGTTATTATATGATGGGTTGCTAGAGAGTGACAAAAGCTTAAACCCTAGTTTATGCGCAATTCCGTAAGGGGATGATTTGGATCCATATGTTTAATGCTATGGTTAGATTTTATCTTAATTCTTCTTTCATAGTTGAGGTTGCAAATGCTTGCGAGAGGGGTTAATCATAAGTAGGAAGCTTGTTCAAGTAAGAACAACACCCATGCACCGGTCTGCCCACATATCATATCTACCATTCTTAAGAAATTGCTCCCCACTACTCCATATTCTCTCACCATGCACACTGTCCACGTCAGTGATGTGCCATGTCATTATTCAGTTCCGGAGAGCAACCAATCAGTCTTATTCGCCCACGCACCCACACCTCCTCCGCCGGACCGAATCCAGCTACCACCTCCAGGCCAGCGTCGGTGCTCGCATCTAGACTTGCATGTAGTCGCTCTGTTTCTAGTTTTAAATTACCACTGAAGCTCAATGCTGCCAATTTGCAAACAAAAGCCCAATCATCCTGCACCCACATCATTTATGTCTCCTCTCCCTCTCTCTACTTAAATAAAGGATCAACCTTCTCCCTTGGCAATTGTACAGAGTGCGGTGGCTAGGAAGCAATCTCTTCATGTGGTCCGCCCCTCTGGCAGGTCGCTGATGACCCACAAGTATAGGGAATCTATTGTAGTCCTTTCGATAAGTAAGAGTGTGGAACCCAACGAGGAGCAGAAGGAAATGACAAGCGGTTTTTAGCAAGGTATTCTCTACAAGCACTAAAATTATCGGTAACAGATAGTTTTGTGATAAGATAATTCGTAATGGGTAACAAGTAACAAGTATAACAAAGGTTCAGCAAGGTGGCCCTTCCTTTTTGTAGCAAAGGACAAGCCTGGACGAACTCTTATATAAAGCGAAGCGCTCTCGAGGACACATGGGAATTATTGTCAAGCTAGTTTTCATCGCTCATATGATTCGCATTCGTTACTTTGATAATTTGATATGTGGGTGGACAGGTGCTTGGGTGCTATCCTTACTTGGACAAGCCTCCCACTTATGATTAACCCCTCTCGCAAGCATCCGCAACTAGGAAAGAAGAATTAAGATAAATCTAACCATATCATGAAACATATGGATCCAAATCAGCCCCTTACGAAGCAACGCATAAACTAGGGTTTAAGCTTCTGTCACTCTAGCAACCCATCATCTACTTATTACTTTCCAATTGCTTCCCCTAGGCCCAAATCATGGTGAAGTGTCATGTAGTCGACGTTCACATAACACCACTAGAGGAAATACAACATACATCCCATTAAAATATCGAATGAATACCAAATTCACATGATTACTTATAACAAGACTTCTCCCATGTCCTCAGGAACAAACGTAACTACTCACAAATCATATTCATGTTCATAATCAGAGGAGTAATAATTATCATTAAGGATCTGAACATATGATCTTCCACCGAATAAACTAACTAGCATCAACTACAAGGAGTAATCAACACTACTAGCAACCCACAGATACCAATATGAGATTTTGAGACAAAGATCGGATACAAGAGATGAACTAGGGCTTGAGAGGAGATGGTGCTGGTGAAGATGTTGATGGAGATTGACCCCTTCTTGATGAGAGGATCATTGCTGATGACGATGGCTTCGATTTTCCCCTCCCGGAGGGAAGTTTCCCTGGCATAACAGCTCCGCCGGAGCCCTAGATTGGTTCTGCCCAAGTTCCGCCTCGAGATGGTGGCGCTTCGTCCCGAAAGCTCTCTTCTGATTTTTTTCAGGTCAAAAGATGTCATATAGCAGAAGAGGGGAACCGGAGGTCTGCCAGGGGGCCCACAAGCAAGGAAGGCGCGCCAGGGGGTAGGGCACACACCCACCTTTGTGGCCGCCTGGTGGGTCCCCTCTAGTATTTTCTTTGCCCAATATTTTTAATATATTCCAAAATAATTCTCCGTAAATTTTCAGGACTTTTGGAGTTGTGCAGAATAGATATCTTAGATTTGCTCCTTTCTGGTCCAGAATTCCAGCTGCCAGCATTCTCCCTCTTTGTGTAAACCTTGTAAAATAAGAGAGAAAATGCATAAGTATTGTACCATCATGTGTAATAACAACACATAATGCAATAAATATCAATATAAAACATGATGCAAAATATACATATCAACTCCCCCAAGCTTAGACCTCGCTTGTCCTCAGGCGAAAGCTAAGATCAATAATCATGCTCACATATTTAGAGATAGAGGTGTTGATAAAATAAAATACGGACAGGAAGGCACCATGATCATCTTTAGAACAACAACATATATTGTCATATAATTTCTTATGTTAAAGTAACAATTTGCTCACAAGGTAAAGTATCAAACAAGAACTTTATTGGAAACTAACAAACTATGATCTCAGTCAATGAAGCAATTGCAATTTATCATAACGTAAGAAAGAGTCAATATAAGAGATTTTAAGCAAGTTCACATACTCAACTATCATTTAGTCTCCCAGAATTGCTAACACTCTCGCGATACTTATGAGATCAAAGTTTCAATCAGACACAGAGAAAGATAGGGGCTTATGGTTACACCTCCAAACCATTTACCTCAAGGGTAATGTCAACAATAATAGCTTAAGAATATCTGAACATATGATCTTCCACCGAATAAACCTTGTCTTCCTTGTCCAACATCAACCTTTTAGCATATAATATTTTAATGAGTGCTCACAATCACAAAATATGTCCAAGATAGTATATTTATATGTGAGCTCTCTTTCTTTATTACTTCCTATTAATTGCAATAATGACCAAAACTATGTTTGTCAACTAACAACAAGTTTCATGCGACATACTTCTTATATGTGAAGTCGTCACTTCCCATAATGTCGTTATATAATATTTTATCTCTTTTATTATTTATTTATTTTTCACATGATCATAGCAAGAAAGCAAAGCCCTCAACTCAAAACTAACCTTTATTATATAACTCTCGGAGTCGATTACATAGAGGGAACATAAAGTAAAACTCAAAGCTAGATCATACTAAAACTTTATTCTAATAAACCAAGTTATAACCAAAAGGATCGAACTAAGAAAAACGATTAAGGTAAAGGTGTGATGGTGATATGATACCCGGGAACCTCCTTGGCAGTTGCCAAGGGGAGTGCGCATACCCATGTATTTATGTCTCTTTCTTTGGAGGTGATGGCCCAATATTCTTGGCAATAATACCCTTCAGAAAGTGATTTTCTTCCACGATCCTATTAACTTGTTGTTTGAGAACCATTATTTCCTTATGGGGTTTTCCCGGTGACGGCTAGAGCTCCGATCACCCATGGATGCTTCCTGGCTGCGGGGAAAAGGCAATACTCCTTTTCATGTTATCATAAGAGAGGAATCTAGCATTAGGAGGTATGACTGAATCCGGTAAGCAGAACTCTTGGTTGAAAGCAAGAAGCGGCTTCTTGATCCTCCTCCATGCCCTCTACACTTTTAAGGTTGGCCTCCATCTCTTCCTCTATTGACCATCCAAAGGGTTTAGCTTGGCTATAGGCCCTTGGGTCCTGTGCCGGGTGAGAGACACGACTCTCCCCGACCGACTCTTGCAAAGACATCTTGCTCTGAATCTGCTGCAGAATGAGCTACATGCAAGAACAAAGGATATTGTCGAGGTATGATAGTCAAAACCTTCGAGAAATTATATAATGAATTTTTACCAACCAAAAGAAGTGTTCCACAAGAAAATGGAGTCCGGAGGGCACACGAGGTGGCCACAAGCCAGGGAGGCGCGCCCAGGGGGTAGGGCACGCCCCCAGGGCTTGTCGCCTCCTCGTGCACTTTTTGGACTACTTTTAATTTTCCTAATTTTTTAAACATTCCAAAACAGAGTAAATTGCCATTGGAAAAGTTTTGGAGTCTGTTTACTTACCGTACCACATACCTATTCCTTTTCGGAGTCCGAAACGTTCTCGTAGGTGTCCCTTATGTACTCCTCTGGCATTATGGTATTAATAATATTGGCCTCAACATTTATGGCAGTACCTGAGATATAATGTTTGATTCTTTGCACGTTTACCACCTTCGGGTTATTGCCTTCAGCGTTATTGATTTTGATGGCACCGGAGCGGTAAACCTCCTCGATAATATAAATACCTTCCCATTTTGAGAGAAGCTTTCCTGCAAAAAATCTTACATGAGAATTGTATAGCAAGACATGGTCACCTACATTAAATTCATTCTTTTGTATTCTTTTTTCATGCCATCTTTTAACTTTTTCTTTAAACAACTTGGCATTCACATAGGCTTGGGTTCTCCATTCATCATGTGAGCTAATGTCAAATAACCTCTTTTCATCGGCAAGTTTGAAATCGTAGTTGAGCTCTTTAATTGCCCAATAAGCTTTATGTTCTAGTTCAAGAGGTAAGTGACATGCTTTTCCATAAACCATTTTATATGGAGACATACCCATAGGGTTTTTATAAGCAATTCAATAAGCCCATAATGCATCATCAAGTTTCTTGGACCAATTCTTTCTAGATCTATTAACAGTCTTTTGCAAGATCAACTTTATTTCTCGGTTACTCAATTCTACTTGACCACTAGATTGAGGATGATAAGGATATGCAATTATATGGTTAAGATCATACTTAGCAAGCAATTTATGGAAAGTGCCATGAATAAAGTGTGAACACCCATCTATCATTAAATATCGGATACAAGAGATGAACTAGGGTTTGAGAGGAGATGGTGCTGGTGAAGATGTTGATGGAGATTGACCCCCTCTTGACAAGAGGATCATTGGTGATGACGATGCCTTCGATTTTCCCCTCCCGGAGGGAAGTTTCCCCGGTAGAACAGCTCCACCGGAGCCCTAGATTGGTTCTGCCCAAGCTCCACCTAGAGACGGTGGCGCTTCGTCCCGAAAGCTCTGATTTTTTTTCCAGGTCAAAAGACATCATATAGCAGAAGAGGGCCAGTGGAGACCTGCCAGTGGGCCCATAGACAAGGAGGCGCGCCCAGGGGTGTAGGGTGCGCCCCCACCTTTGTGGCCACCTGATGGGTCCCCTCTAGTATTTTCTTTGCCCAATATTTTTAGCATATTCCAAAATAATTCTCCGTAAATTTTCAGGACTTTTGGAGTTGTGCAGAATAGGTCTCTCAGATTTGCTCCTTTTCGGTCCAGAATTCCAGCTGCCGGCATTCTCCCTCTTTGTGTAAACCTTGTAAAATAAGAGAGAAAAGGCATACGTATTGTACCATAATGTGTAATAACAGACCATAATGCAATAAATATCAATATAAAAACATGATTATAAAAACATGATGCAAAATGGACGTATCAACTCCCCAAGCTTAGACCTCGCTTGTCCTCAAGTGAAAGCCGAGATCAATAATCATGCCCACATGTTTAGAGATAGAGGTGTCGATAAAATAAAATATGGACATGAAGGCATCATGATCACCTTTAGAACAACAACATATATTGTCATATAATTTCTTATGTTAAAGTAACAATTCATTCACAAGGTAAAGTATGAAATAAGAACTTTATTGGAAACTAACAAACTATGATCTCAGTCAATGAAGCAATTGCAATTTATCATAACATAAGAAAGAGTCAATATAAGAGCTTTTAAGCAAGTTCACATACTCAATTATAATTTAGTCTTTCATAATTGCTAACACTCGCGATACTTATGAGATCAAAGTTTCAATTGGACACAGAGAAAGATAGGGGCTTATGGTTTTGCCTCCCAACCTTTTACCTCAAGGGTAATGTCAACAATAATAGCTTATGAATATCTACATCCAATTATATATATATATATATATATATATATCTGGATCTCACCCCAACATAAAGTGCTTGCCAAAAAGAAAAGGTGTAAAAGGAATAGGTGGTGATCACCATGACTCTTGTATCAAGGTAGAGGATAAATAACAGATAGGCCCTTTGTAAAGGGAAGCAGAGGTTGTCATGCGCTTTTATGGTTGGATGCACAAAATCTTAGTGCTAAAGAACGTCACTTTATATTGCCACTTGTGATAAAGAACTTTATTATGCAGTCTGTCGCTTTTATTTCTTATATATCACAAGTTCGTATAAAGCTTATTTTCCTCACACTAATAGATCTTACATATTTAGAGAGCAATTTTATTGCTTGCACCGATGACAACTTACTTGAAGGATCTTTCTCAATCCATTGGTAGGTATGGTGGACTCTCATGGCAAAACTGGGTTAAGGGATGTTTGGATGCACAAGTAGTATCTCTACTTGGTGCGAAAGATTTTGCTAGCAAGGGGTGAGAAGCAAGCTCAACAAGTTGGAGGATCCATAATAATATAACTTCTATTCGGATATAAAGAAACATAACCCATTACGTTGTTTTCCTTGTCCAACATCAACCTTTTAGCATATAATATTTTATTGAGTGCTCACAATCACAAAAGATGTCCAAGATAGTATATCTATATGTGAGACCTCTCTTTCTTTATTACTTCCTATTAATTGCAACAATGACCAAAACTATGTTTGTCAACTAACAACAAGTTTCATGCGACATACTTCTTACATGTGAAGTCGTCACTTCCCATAAGATCATTATATAATCTTTTATCTCTTCTATTCTTTATTTATTTTTCTCATGATTATAGCAAGAAAGCAAAGCCCTCAATTCAAAACTAACTTTTATTATATAACTCTTGGAGTCGATTACATAGAGGGAACATAAAGTAAAACTCAAAGCTAGATCATACTAAAACTTTATTCTAATAAACCAAGTTATAACCAAAAGGATCGAACTAAGAAAAATGATTAAGGTAAAGGTGTGATGGTGATACGATACCAGGGCACATCCCCCAAGATGGGCAGTTGCCAAGGGGAGTGCCCATACCCATGTGTTTATGTCTCTTTCTTAGGAGGTGATGGTCCAATATTCTTGGCAATAATACCCTTCAGAATGTGATTTTCTTCCTCGAGCCTATTGACTTGTTGTTTGAGATCCATTATTTCCTTACGGAGTTTGCCCGTGATGTCTAAAGCTCCGATCACCCATGGATGCTTCCTGGCTGTGGGGGGAAAGACAACACTCTTTTTCATGTTATGATAAGAGAGAAATCTAGCATTAGGAGGTATGACTGAATCCTAGTTTGTTTGTTGTAGCTATCCGAAGGAAGGTGACTACCAAAATTTGGACTTGATCTGCACACCCATTTCCTGATGGGAGATGAAGCGACAGCATGGCAATGCTGGCCAAGGTTGGCTTGCCGAGGTGAAGCCCCGGTCCCGCTAACATGACGAAGCTGGTCGGTTGGTGACGCCAAAGTCATCGGAGTAGGTTTGACGAAGATGAGGTCAAGCCCTAGGTCCAGTCGAGGTAATGGAGCTGGTCGGTAAGGAGACGTTGCAGCTGCCATGTCCGTCGAGGTGTTGAAATAGTTTGGCGTGATGGAGATCGGCTTGAAAAAGCAACAGTGCGGCCATGCCAATGCAGGTCGTAACTTGTGACGCGGTCAATGCGGATATTGATGAAGTGACCATGCGGCGATGCCTGTGTGCCCGCTCCGTGTAATCCGTGGGGAGGCGATGTTGGTGATGATTTATCCTTGGTGATTCCGAACTCTTGTTCGGCTCGCCGATGAGGATCCGAAGAAGTTGAGCTCGGCTCAAAAAGCAACAACATGTCTAACGCAGGTTGGCAGCCGTGGGGCAATATTGCCGGACTGGTTTGACACCAGCGTGATGGCGTAGATTACCTCATAGGAGGATTAAAATTGTATGGGCGTGTGTTGAAGAACAATACACAATACGCTAGAAGAAAATTCCTTTAAAAAGGTTGTCCAATGTCATGTTCATAAAGAAACATGAGTTCGGGTTGGATCCGTATTCGCGCAGAAAACAGACCCGAAAATTGGTCTACTCATTGGAAGGTTCCCGAAGTTTGGCCCATGAGTAAACCGCCATGGGGGTCCTCGGCCCGATCCACCTGACCGGGAGACGACGTGGTGAGTCCCCCCTAGTCCAGGACACCATCAGCCACCAGGTGGGCACAACCCACCTGGGCGTGCTAGGGAGCCCAGGCACGCCCCGGTGGGTTGTGCTCACCCAGGCCCACCTCCGGTGCCCCTCTTCTAGTATATAAGTCATTTTAACCTAGAAAAAAAATAAGGAGAGGACTTTCGGGACGAAGCGCCATCATCTCGAGGCGGAACCTGGGCAGGAGCACTTTTGCCCTCCGTAGAGATGATCACAACACCTTTATTAAAATGCTTAAGGAGGTTATTTTCCCAAGGTTTGGAGTCCCTAGATATTTAATGACTTATGGTGGTTCACACTTTATTCATGGTGCTTTCCGTAAAATGCTTGCTAAGTATGATGTTAACCATAGAATTGCATCACCTTATCACCCTCGGTCTAGTGGTCAAGTTGAACTCAGCAATAGAGAAATAAAACTAATCTTACAAAAAATTGTCAATAGGTCCCGAAAGAATTGGTCTAAGAAATTAGATGATGTACTTTGGCCTTATAGAACAACATATAAAAATCCTATGGGTATGTCTCCTTATAAAATGGTTTCTGGAAAAGCTTGTCATCTGCCTCTTGAGTTAGAACATAAAGCATATTGGGCAATCAAAGAACTCAACTATGACTTCAAACTTGCTAGTGAAAAGAGGTTATTTGATATTAGCTCATTAGATGAATGGAGAACCAAGGCTTATGAAAATGCAAAGTTATACAAAGAAAAAGTTAAAAGATGGCATGACAAAAAAAATCCAAAAGCGTGAGTTTCAAAGTTGGAGAATATGTTCTTTTGTACAACTCTCATTTTAGATTCTTTGCAGGAAAACTCCTCTCCAAATGGGAAGGACACTATGTTATCGAGGAGGTCTATCGATCCGGAGGTATCAAAATAAATAATGCCGAAGGTACTAACCCGAAGGTTGTTAATGGGCAACGAATAAAACATTATATCTCAGGTACGTCCATTAATGTTGAAACAAATATTATCCAAACTATAACACAGGAAGAACACATAAAAGAAACCTTCCGGAACACTCCAGAATCGTGAAAAAAGGGAGGTGCGTGATACGGTAAGTAAACGGACTCCCAAAAATCCGCAAAAATATTTTTTGTCAGTTTTGAAATATTTAAAAAATTAGGAAAATAAGAAACTTCCAGGAAAGTGACCCTGGTGGCCAGGCGCACCCCGATGGGTTGTGCCCACCTCGGGTACTTTTCGGGCCCCATTTTTCTTCCGTTCTGCTTGTTCCCCAAGATAAAAAAATCTTTATATACCCCTCGAACATGTTGACCTTCGTATCACGGAGAAATCTCCTATTTTCTTTTCCTGATGTTTTTTGTTCGATCTGTTGAGCCAGGCATCATGTCTTGTCCCTCCTCCAACACAGAAGAAGACGAAGCTTGGTTGCTTCAGGTAGAGTCCAGGGGGAGGGATTTTAAGAGGTCGTTATGGAGGAAGATGAGGGGGACTCGTTTGGAGTTCACCCTCCGACCTCAGAGAGAGGCACTCTGACTGGCATCTCCACTCATCCTAACCCCCATCAAGCTATGAGGCTAATAAACATTCAAGAGGGCCCAAGGGATCAGGAAGAACTCCCTGCAAGGAGACCTCTACACAGGTTACATCAAGACAATTTCCACAATTTGATTCATAATTATGGGTTTGAAAACACTCCTCATGTGCATATACCGTCCAATTGGGACATATCTTGTCCAAGAGAAAGTGATGCAGTGACAAATTCTTGGGGCTCGGAAAATAAACATTTTGCTGAAGTAGATAAGAACACTGAGCTGCTTCGTCAAGCTCTTCGGGAGATTCACAGCTTAAGAGATACACTCAGAGATATATTGGACAAGATTGCTTCTACTTCATCATCACCACCTCCTTCTTCATCACCAAAAGAAAATTGAGTATCGAGTGTGGGCACTCCCCTTGGCTTTCGCCAAGCTTGGGGGAGGTGCCCCGGTATCGTATCATCTCCACTATCTTTTGCCTTTACTTTTCTAAGTTCGATCCACGGCTATCTTTTGCTTTAGATGAATAAAAGTTTAGTTTGATCCTTTCTTTTCGAGAGTTTGATTAGTGATCAATCTTTGTAATCGTGTGAGAGGTATATAATAGAGTTTGGTTTGAATTTTTCCTTCTTTACTTTCTTCTTTCAATAAAAAGAAAGGAAATAAATGAAAAGATCATATGCTAACCTTATGGTAAGTGATGAAATTACACAAGGAAAAGTATAAGTAGAAAATTTTATTGTAGATTAACAAACATAGTATTGGTCAATGATGCAACTCATGAAAGAATTAATAAGGGTAGAGAAGATTCACATGCAAATACACTATCCTGGAAATATTTTGTGATTGTGAGCACCCATCAAATACTATATGCCAAAATTGTTGACGTTCGACAAGGAAGACAACATAATGATTTATGTTTGTTCATATTCACATAGAAGATATATTGTCATAGATCCTTCAACATGTGGTGCTTGACCCTATCTTTGCTAGCCAAAAATTCCGCACTAAGTAGAGATACTACTTGCGCATCCAAAACCCTTGAACCCAAATCTTGTTTGAGATTCCACCATACCTACATATGGATTGAGTAAGATCCTTCAAGTAAGTTGTCATCTGTGCAATAAGGGCAATAAAAATTGCTTCTAGAAGTGTAAGATCATTTAGTGTAAGGGAAAATTGAGTGTTGTACGAACTTGTGATGGCGAAGAATAAAAGCGACAGACTACATAATAAAGGTTGCCATCACAAGGGGCAATATAACGTGACGTTCTCTTGCACTAAGGGGTTGAGCATACAAGCAAAAAGCGCATGGCAACCTCTACTTCCCTCCATGAAGGGCCTATCTTTTACTTTTATGTATTTACTTTCATGCAAGAGTCAAAGTTCTTCTCTCTATTCCTTTTTATTTTCTCCTTTGGCAAGCGTCATGTGGTGAGGAAAGATCTAGGCACATATATCCAGTTGAATATGGGTAGCATGGGTTATTATTGTTGAAATCACCCTTGAGGTGTGGGAGGCAAAACTATAAGCCCCTATCTTTCTATGTGTCCGATTGAAATGTTTTGCTCATGTGTATGCGGTGAGTGTTAGTAATCATAGAAGATTAAATGATAGTTGAGTATGTGGACTTGCATAAAGGCTCCGATACGTGACCCTTCTTGAAAAGATGATGAATTGTAGTTGCAAAGTTCACCAAGCATTGCAGCAAGCCAATAATCTTGTTCAGATCAAAACTATTCATTTGGATATATAAGATCTTGACAGAATCCAGCACCATTTACATGCCATCCATGGAGAAGCTCTTTATTGAGCATAGAACATAATATTAGTACAAAATGTGTACTCCAAGATGATATAAACCTTATTTGCAAAAATTTAAAATGCAGCTTATGGTTACAAGTGTAGATGATAATATAAAGTATGTGAAGAACTATGGAGCCAAACACAATATTGAAATGAGCACAGAGATCATGCATTACACCCAAGGTCTCCAGTTTAGGCGCAGAGATGACGGTTATTTGCAACGGTGAATAACTAGAATCAGGGATCAATCTTTGAAGTGAAGGGGCATCTTGGATGATGAGCTGCCTTCCGTCAAAAGAAATTCCAATTCTTACAAGGTTAGGTGACTTAATTTGGAGACAACTGATACGTCTCCAACGTATCTATAATTTTTTATTGCTCCATGCTACTTTATCTACTATTTTGGAATATATTGGGCTTTATTTTCCACTTTTATATTATTTTTGGGACTGACCTACTAACCGGAGGCCCAACCCAGAATTGCTGTTTTTTTGCCTATTTCAGTGTTTCGAAGAAACGGAATATCAAATGGAGTCCAAACGGAATGAAACCTTCGGGAACGTGATTTTCTCGCCCAACGTGATCTAGGAGACCTGGACCATACTCCAAGAAGTAACAAAGGCGGTCACGAGGGTGCCCCCCCCTAGGGCGCGCCCCCTACCTCGTGGGCCCCCTGTTGCTCCACTGATGTACTCCTTCCTCCTATATATACCTACGTACCCCCAAACGATCAGAAGAGGAGCCAAAAACCTAATTCCACCGCCGCAACCTTTTGTATCCATGAGATCCCATCTTGGGGCCTGTTCCAGAGCTCCGCCGGAGGGGGCATCCACCATGGAGGGCTTCTACATCAACACCATAGCCCCTCCGATGAAGTGTGAGTAGTTTACTTCAGACCTTCGGGTCCATAGCTAGTATCTAGATGGCTTCTTCTCTCTTTTTGGATCTCAATACAATGTTCTCCCCCTCTCTCGTGGAGATCTATTCGATGTAATCTTCTTTTTGCGGTGTGTTTGTTGAGACCGATGAATTGTGGGTTTATGATCCGGCTTATCTATGAATAATATTTGAATCTTCTCCGAATTATTTTATGTATGACTGAGTTATCTTTGCAAGTCTCTTTGAATTATCCGTTTGGTTTGGCCAACTAGATTGGTAGTTCTTGCAATGGGAGAAGTGCTTAGCTTTGGGTTCAATCTTGCGGTGTCCTTTCCCAGTGACAGAAGGGGCAGCAAGGCACGTATTGTATTGTTGCCATCGAGGATAACAAGATGTTTTTTTATCATATTGCATGAATTTATCCCTCTACATCATGTCATCTTGCTTAAGGCGTTACTCTATTTTTAACTTAATACTCTAGATGCATGCTGGATAGCGGTCGATGAGTGGAGTAATAGTAGTAGATGCAGAATCGTTCCGGTCTACTTGTCCTGGACGTGATGCCTATATACATGATCATACCTATATATACTCATAGTTATGCTCAATTCTATCAATTGCTCAACAGTAATTTGTTCACCCACCATAGAATATCTATGCTCTTGAGAGAAGCCACTAGTGAAACCTATGGCCCCCGGGTCTATTCTCATCATATCAATCTCCATTGCTTTATTATTTGCTTTGTTTTTACTTTGCCTTTTACTTTTCACTTTGAATCTATATACCAAAAATACCAAAAATATTATTTATCATCTCTATCATATCTCACTCTCGTAAGTGATCGTGAAGGGATTGACAACCCCTAATCGCGTTGGTTGCGAGGAGCTATCATTTTGTGTAGGTACGAGGGACTTGTGCGTGGTCTCCTACTGGATTGATACCTTGGTTCTCAAAAACTGAGGGAAATACATACGCTACTTTGCTGCATCATCCTCTCCTCTTCGGGGAAATCCAACACAGTGCTCAAGAGGTAGCAAGAAGAATTTTTGGCGCCGTTGCCGGGGAGGCTCACGCAAGAGCAAGTCAACCATACCAAGTACTCATCACAATCCCTATCTCTCGCATTACATTATTTGCCATTTGCCTCTCATTTTCCTCTCCCCCACTTCACCCTTGCCATTTTATTTGCCCTCTCTTTCCCATTCTCCTCGTCTTTTTCCTGTTGCCTTTTTGTTTGCTCGTGTGTTAGTTTGCTTGCTTATCGTTATGTCTGAAATTGGGGAAATTATTGCCGGCATGGGCGATAATAATATCATGGAAAATTATGAAGCTCCTGCTGAAGAATCCCCTACCTATCATACAAAAAGATTTCGAATCGGTAGTGGTAATATTATTGGAAAAGGAGTTATTCAAGATTTCTTTACTTGTTCCTGTGCTTTGCCCTCTATGGGCAGTTCTATTCTTCATAGAACTAGTAGTTTTGCGGACGCCATTGCCATGCTTATCGTTGAACTTGAAAGGCAATTTATGCATATGCACCCTTCTATACAAAGGATTTTCCTAGAATTTTCTAACATCAAACACTCCTCTGTTAAGCGTGCCGCTACTATCTTTTTGGCTCATGAATTCAGATTTATAATAAAATAGGCCAAAGAAATCTTTGCACATTATAGGGTGGACACCGACCGTCCTCCCATAGAATCTATCCTCTTTGATCAAGAACAAATTATGCGTTTTCAATCTCTTGACTATGTTGCTTTCAATGAAAACCTTAGAAAAAAGGTGCCAACCAACATTTTAATTGATAGAATCTCTGAACTTAATGATGATTTGTCTATTCGAAATAATGAGTTAGGATACTCTCTTGAGTATAGACTCACAAGGTACTGTCAAAAGAACGCTTATAATGATGAATTGGTTGTGCATTATGAAGGGCCAAAAGAAGAACCTATACCTCCTAAAATTGATCTTGGGGATTTTTGCCCTATTAAATTTAGCCCTTTTGATTCCTTTTGCTTGCCTCAAATAAAACTTTCTGCTGAACATAGAGAATATGAAATGAGTTTCACCGATCTATCTTATTACTACGGCACTACCTAGATCTATCCTTGCTTTTATGCCTAGCTAGGGGCGTTAAACGATAGCGCTTGTTGGGAGGCAACCCAATTTTATTTTTGTTTTTTTGTTTTTGCTTCTGTTTAGGAATAAATAATCCATCTAGCCTCTGTTTAGATGTGGTTTTATGTTTTAGTTAGTGTTTGTGCCAAGTAGAATCTATAGGATAACCTACGATGATAGTTGATTTGATTCTGCTGAAAAACAGAAACTTTGCACGCATGATTATAATTTTGTTAAATCACATAAACGTGCTTTTGAGTTGATTCTTTTTTCTGCTGTTCAATAAACAAATTTTCCAGGACTTCCTATTTTTGTAGGATTTTTAGCGTTCCAGAAGTTTGTGTTAGTTACAGACTGCTACAGACTGTTCTGTTTTTGACAGATTCTGTTTTGTGTGTGTTGTTTGCTTATTTTGATGAATCTATGGCTAGTAAAATAGTTTATAATCCATAGAGCAGTTGGAATACAGTAGGTTTAACACCAATATAAATAAATAATGAGTTCATTACAGTACTTAAAGTAGTCTTTTGTTTTCTTTCTCTAACGGAGCTCACGAGATTTCTATTGAGTTTTGTGTTGTGAAGTTTTCAAGTTTTGGGTGAATTCTTTTGATGGATTATGGAACAAGGAGTGGCAAGAGCCTAAGCTTGGGGATTCCCATGGCACCCCCAATATAATACAAGGACACCAAAAAGTCAAAGCTTGGGGATGCCCCGGAAGGCATCCCCTCTTTCGTCTACTTCCATCGGTAATTTACTTGGAGCTATATTTTTATTCACCACATGGTATGTGTTTTTCTTAGAGCGTCTTGTATTATTTGCGTCTTTGCTTGTTAGTTTACCACAATCATCCTTGCTGTACACACCTTTTGAGAGAGCCATACATAAATTGGAATTTGCTAGAATACTCTATGTGCTTCACTTATATCTTTTGAGCTTGATAGTTTTGCTCATAGTGCTTTACTTATATCTTTTGAGCGTGATAATTTTTGCTCTAGTGCTCCACTTAGATCTTTTAGAGCACGGTGGTGGATTTGTTTTAAAGAAACTATTGATCTCTCATGCTTCACTTAGATTATTTTGAGAGTCGTTAATAGCATGGTAATTTGCTTAATATTAATATACTTGGTATTCAAGATATGTGAAACTTTCTTTTGAGTGCGTTGAATACTAAGATAAGTTTGATGCTTGATAACTATTTTGAGATATGGAGGTGATAATATCAAAGTCGTGCTAGTTGAGTAATTGTGAATTTGAGAAATGCTTGTGTTGAAGTTTGCAAGTCCCGTAGCATGCATGTATGGTTAAAGTTGTGTAACAAATTTGAAACATGAAGTGTACCTGGCTTGTGCATCCTTATGAGTGGCGGTCGGGGACGAGCGATGGTCTTTTCCTACCAATCTATCCCCCTAGGAGCATGCGCGTAGTACTTGATTTTTGATGACTTCTAATTTTTTGCAATAAGTATATGAGTTCTTTTGACTAATGTTGAGTCCATGGATTATACGCACTTTTACCTTTCCGCCTTTGTTAGCCTCTTCGGTACCGTGCATTGCCCTTTCTCACCTTGAGAGTTGGTGCAAACTTCGCCGGTGCATCCAAACCCCGTGATATGATACGCTCTATCACACATAAACCTCCTTATATCTTCCTCAAAACAACCACCATACCTACCTATCATGGCATTTCCATAGCCATTCCGAGAAATATTGCCATGCAACTTACATCTTCATATTCATGACATACATTACTTTTGTCATATTGCCATTGCATGATCATGTAGTTCACATCATATTTGTGGCAAAGCCACCATGCATATTTTTCATACATGTCACTCTTGATTCATTGCACCATCCCGGTACACCACCGGAGGCATTCATATAGAGTCATATCTTTGTTCTAAGTTTCGAGTTGTAATCCTTATGATGTAATCAATAGAAGTGTGATGATCATCATTATTAGAGCATTGTCCCCAAAAAAAGAGAAAAAAAGGAAAGGCCAAAAAGAAAAAAAAAGGCCAAAGAAAAAAAAATGAAAAAAGGGGCAATGCTATTATCTCTTTTTCCATACTTGTGCTTCAAAGTAGCACCTTGTTCTTCATGTAGTGAGTCTCGTATATTGTGCTTCAAAGTAGCACCTTGTTCTTCATGTAGTGAGTCTCATAAGTTGTCTTTTTTATACTAGTGGGAATTTTTCATTATAGAACTTGGCTTGTATATTCCTACGATGGACTTCCTCAAATGCCGTAGGTCTTCATGAGGAAGCGAGTTGGATGCACACCCACTAGTTTTCTTTTGTTGAGCATTCATAGCTCTAATGCATCCGTTGCATGGCAATCCCTACTCCTCATGTTGACATCAATCTATGGGCATCTCCATAGCCCGTTGATTATCCTCGTCAATGTGAGACTTCCTCCTTTTTTGTCTTCTCCACACAATCCCCATCATCATATTCTATTCCACCCATAGTGCTATATCCATGGCTCACGCTCATGTATTGCGTGAAGGTTGGAAAAGTTTGAGATTATTTAAGTACGAAACAATTGTTTGGCTTGTCATCGGGGGTATAGAAGTTGGGAAGCATAGCCTAACTATATGATTTTGTAGGGATGAACTTTCTTTTGCCATGCTATTTTGAGAAGACATGATTGCTTTGATTAGTATGCTTGAAGTATTATTATTTTTATGTCAATATGAACTTTTGTCTTGAATCTTTCGGATCTGAATATTCATGCCACAATTAAGAGATTTACATTGAAATTATGCCAAAGTATCACTCCGCATCAAAAATTCTCTTTTTATCATTTACCTACTCAAGGACGAGCAGGAATTAAGCTTGGAGATGTCTGATACGTCTCCAACGTATCTATAATTTTTGATTGCTCCATGCTACTTTATCTACTCTTTTGGACTATATTGGGGTTTATTTTCCACTTTTATATTATTTTTGGGACTAACCTACTAACCGGAGGCCCAGCCCAGAATTGCTGTTTTTTGCCTATTTCAGTGTTTCGAAGAAACGGAATATCAAACGGAGTCCAAACGGAATGAAACCTTCGGGAACGTGATTTTCTCACCGAACGTGATCCAGGAGACTTGGACCCTACTTCAAGAAGTAACAGAGGCGGTCACGAGGATGGGGGGTGCCCCCCTAGGGCGCGCCCCACTACCTTGTGGGCCCCCTGTTGCTCCACCGACGTACTCCTTCCTCCTATATATACCTACGTACCCCCAAACAATCAGAAGAGGAGCCAAAAACCTAATTCCACCGCCGCAACCTTCTGTATCCATGAGATCCCATCTTGCGGCCTGTTCCAGAGCTCCGTCGGAGGGGGCATCCACCATGGAGGGCTTCTACATCAACACCATAGCCCCTCCGATGAAGTGTGAGTAGTTTACTTCAGACCTTTGGGTCCATAGCTAGTAGCTAGATGGCTTCTTCTCTCTTTTTGGATCTCAATACAATGTTCTCCCCCTCTCTCGTGGAGATCTATTCGATGTAATCTTCTTTTTGCGGTGTGTTTGTTGAGATCGATGAATTGTGGGTTTATGATCCCGCTTATCTATGAATAATATTTGAATCTTCTCTAAATTCTTTTATGTATGATTGAGTTATCTTTGCAAGTCTCTTCGAATTATCCGTTTGGTTTGGCCAACTAGATTGGTAGTTCTGGCAATGGGAAAAGTTCTTAGCTTTGGGTTCAATCTTGCGGTATCCTTTCTCAGTGACAGAAGGGGCAGCAAGGCACGTATTGTATTGTTGCCATCGAGGATAACAAGATGGGGTTTTTTATCATATTGCATGAATTTATCCCTCTACATCATGTCATCTTGCTTAAGGCGTTACTCTGTTTTTAACTTAATACTCTAGATGCATGCTGGATAGCGGTCGATGAGTGGAGTAATAGTAGTAGATGCAGAATCATTTCAGTCCTTGTCTTGGACGTGATGCCTATATACATGATCATACCTAGATATACTCATAATTATGCTCAATTCTATCAATTGCTCAATAGTAATTTGTTCACCCACCATAGAATATCTATGCTCTTGAGAGAAGCCACTAGTGAAACCTATGGCCCCCGGGTCTATTCTCATCATATCAATCTCCATTGCTTTATTATTTGCTTTGTTTTTACTTTGCCTTTTACTTTTCACTTTGCATCTATATACCAAAAATTTCAAAAATATTATTTATCATCTCTATCAGATCTCCGTCTCGTAAGTGACCGTGAAGGGATTGACAACCCCTAATCGCGTTGGTTGCGAGGAGCTGTTGTTTTGTGTAGGTACGAGGGACTTGTGCGTGGTCTCCTACTGGATTGATACCTTGGTTCTCAAAAACTGCGGGAAATACTTATGCTACTTTGCCGCATCATCCTCTCCTCTTCGGGGAAATCCAACGCAGTGCTCAAGAGGTAGCAACAACCGATTCTAACTGTGAAAAAAGCACCAAGCACTCCAGGGCAGGTCAATTGGAGTGGATGCTGCTGTGCAATGAAGCCTCCGATATACGAGCCCGCACAAGTGAAAGTTTCTTGAGAAATGGGAGTCAAAGGTTTAGTACCAGATTGTCTGGTAGGTAGCACAGCGCAAAGGTGGCGGTGTGGAGAGAGTAGGAAAACCGCGAGATGGACATCATTGTTGAGGGCACAAGTACATGGAGTTCGGTATGTGGTATGTGATTTCCAGGGGAATAGTAGAACTCAAGCAGCTGTAGTTCTATGAATTCAGGGGATTTCAGCCAGGCGTCCACCGTGTAGGGCATGGTTTGCTTGCTCAGGTAGCATGAGGGATACAGAGGCTTTGAACGGAGCCCTGGTGGGAGGAGATGATGGCTTTGGGGATTTCAAATCATTGAAGAGAGATAGCTGACGACAGTCGAGATTAAGGGGCACGACGCGCCATAGAGGGCGCCACCGAATTGAGAGGACTTGGGTGCAGCAGCAATCCTTGGTGTGGAGAAGCAAAATGATCTTCCCAAGGATGGCGTCCGGGAGATCCCTGATGCGGTCTACCCGAGATTCTACGGGTTACTGGGATCCAGTGGGGGCAGGGTTGCCGCTTCTCCCTGCGCTACCGGGTGCGGGATCTACAACAGGCACCGCCACTGGCGGGAGCCTCATCCTCTTGGCGTTGGGGTCAGCCGACTCCATTTTCCTAGAGGGCTTCGCGCCGCGCTCACGGATTTGAGCAGAGTAATGAATGACGAGCCTAGTTGTAGTGCGAGTGAAGAAGAAGGGGAGCTGGGGTTTTTCTGTAGTAGTGAGGAAGAAGGGGAGCTGGGGTTTTCTGTAGGAGTGAGGTGAGAAATTTTGGGGTACGAGTGGAGTGAGCTGACGTGAGGTGGGTGGGAGTGAGGAAGAAGAGCACCCAGGTTTTTTTGGGGGCGGTGTGCTGGGTGTGGGTAGCGCCTCTCATTCAGTAAATATATGGGCTTTTGAATTGATTTTACTATTTACTAGGGTGGATGGGCTGTTTTGTCTTGGGCTCAGAGAAACAATTACTACTAGTATAGTGGAGACACTCTACAGCTACCCAGAAAAACAATTACTACTAGTACAGTGGATACAATACCGCTTTTGGCTCCTCCTAGGTCATCGAAACGTCTCCCTCTACTGAATGTCGTTATACTTTTGTTCACCGACATGCGGGCCATGCAACACGGGGGCCCAAATGCCATGCAGAGAGTCACCCCGGTCGTAGCATGGCAGTAACGAGCCGTCATATCACAAAACCCCACCTCCCCGCAGTCTAAGTTTGACTGACGAAGCAACCATCATTTCACTCTTCGCTGAATCCCCTTCTCCCTCACCGTCTTCAAGAAAGGCAACACTCGCATCTGCCACCGTTCTTCTCTCCCAACGAAGGGAAGGTAAGTGGATCCGTGATGTTGGTATATTTTTGTTCAGCAAAAAAAAGAACTTTTGCAAAGCAGTAACCGATCCTCACTCTCTTTTTTGTTTCATTGTCATTGCAATTGTGTTTTCCTTTCAGTGGTCTACTAGTATTCGTCAGTTTCATGATGGACCAAGGAGAACCAGGCAAAGATCTACCGATATTGGAGCAGACGCGGGAGGCTGATCCCCACGAGATAGAGAGCTCCAAGAAGATGGAGGCAGCCACCGAGCCGACCCCAGATACGCTCACGACCACTACTGAGATGGTCAATGCCCCATTTGAGGTTACAGCTCCCATGGCACTACAGGAGCAGTTTTCCTCCTTCGAGGATGTGCCCCCCCCCCCCGCTGAGCTGCCCAAGGTGATTTTCTTCTTTGCCGATCTCAATTTTGGTTTTTCGTCTAAGTATGTGGTGATGAATAATGCAAAATTTTATTAGCTTCAATGCCATGCTATACATAGTGGTTTAAATAACTTGTGTTTCTTATACTGGAAAGTAATTCAGAATTTGTTTCTGTTTCAACTAGAGCCCTGATGCAGACAAGGATTGTGTGGTTGTACATGTCACTCGCTATGAGGTGGATGACCTGAATATACACACTAGGAAAACAGAGTTCTTAGGCTGTTGGATCCTGGAAGCCATTTGCACTTATACCAATGTCGAGTTGTATTCCAGCCTCACTGTTGTCAGGCGTGTTGTCCAGGGTGTACTGAAGCACAAGAAGTTCAAAGCTACTCGTTCATTTGTGAGGCATACTGTTCTTGTCAAGCTAACGCAGGAAGATGACGTGGCATGCCTCCACAAACAAGTTTATGAGTGGCAAGGCCATAAGGTTGTCTTCATGAAGGTTCACAGGATTGAGCTGTTGCCGGACGTCCTCGATGATGTTCATGGCAAGGTCCGTCTTGTGTCCAGCCCATATTAGATCAAGGCATGAAATAGTTGCCCCAGCTAGTGTTTAATAGTAGTTTGGATTGTGTCTAATTATCCAAACCTTGCCTGTTATTGAGCCCTCTGAGCTAGTACTCTGTTTGAATCCGTCTATGGGAACTGCTGCTACTTTTGTGTGCCTGTGAATCATGTGAGAACCATCATAATTGTTGCTGAAATAGATGCGTCCTCACTAGTTTTTTCATGAATATGGCATGGTAAGACATAAGTTGTCACAGTTTAAATTACGAGCAGTGTGTGTTTTGATGAAATAGAGTACTCATTCAAGAACTGTGCGCCGACATATACATAAGTACTTGTAAACACTATTGGTGCTACCCCACTTGTAAGCAGTTGTGCAAAACACGGCACATTGGCTCAGCTCGCTTCAACACTAGGCTATCGACCAGCTAACAATCAACAATTTGCTGTCTGACATATAAGAAACTATGTATCTTGTTATAGTGGTTCATGAAGTTAACTGAGGCCACAATGTAAATTCCAAACGTTCACACGCTAGTCTAGCGTTCATGTGGAAAACTCACATTAAACTCGGCTTCATGAAAAACTTGAAAAGCATAAGTTAAGCAATTTTATACATCTCAATGATTCATAGAACATAACAAACATATACTAGTTCACAACAAAAGACAAAGTTGTGAGAAGGTTTACAAATCAGGAAAAAACAAGCAAGGCTTCTCTGAGCAAAGGGCCTCCCGGTAGGCTTAAATTTCTTGGAGTTCACTCTGGTTTTTTCTTGTTGCCACCATCTAGAGTTAGGTTCTCTCATTCTAGAATAAACAATTATAATTGTGGTCTCAGCTGGAATGCTGAACTGAACCATGCAGTGTACTGACCAGCTGAAATTCTTGTGCATTCCACTAAATTTAAGCACCGCTATTTGCATAAATAAGCAGACCACAATGCCTCTTGTCCGTGCACCTGTCCAAAAAACCATCGTGCAGCCGTGCCAGCTAGTCCTCGGTACATGGATGAACTGGTAGAAAGTCTATTCCGGACTAGGATGCAGTTGTTTTCACTCGTCCCTACACTGCAATCAAGAAGTAAAACGTACGAATCAACTTCTTTTAGATTGTGTCATTCTACCTAGTAACTACCAATGTAGGAATACCTAGAAGACGGGTGGTTAGATGATGACAGCGAGGGATAGCCATCTCATTTTACACAGTTCTACTAAAACTGAGGTGTGTGCTTTTGATTGCGCGGATAGACACAATACAGAGACAGACATCCCGAAACGATATGGAGACAGACATCCCTGTTTGTGCAAATACGAAATACGATTATTTAAACAGTGACAGATATTTGCAGTGGCGTATGATTAACAGCAGCATCTATTGTGTTACAATTGGCACTAGATTGACAGTATGAAAGTGCCCTTAAGTAAGTAGCATCACATCACATCAACACTGCAACTAGGTTAACATGCAGAACAATAGCATTAGTATTATTGTCATGAGAGTAACACATGGTCAGTAAATGTGCAATCAAATTTGTTCAGTTCCACTGGGATAAAGCAATGTTAGCGGTGTGAGATTTAAGTGTAACTACAAAAACACAATTCATGGGAAATAAAGCAAGACGGAAGCACTTAATAAAATGGTGGTGGCATTGCTTCAATTTATCGATGGCACTAGACTATTACATATAGTGACATTAGGTGAGCGATATGGGCATAGGGACAGCAAGGGCATAAAGTGGTGAGGCAGATGTGGTTGCCGAGAGCGGCAAACACTCAGGAAGCATGTCTGCATTTGTCCCATTTTTTATCTCCTCGGCGACATTTTCCTATGTGAGCATAGGAAATCTAGACCTGCTCATTCTCATTTGCTTTGTCCCCCAACACCCGTCACTTTCTTTCCTTTTTCAACCAAGAGACAGGTCCACTTCCCCCCACCCTTCGCCATCCACCATGCTTTCTTCGTCTTTTCAACCAAGAGACCGGTTGGGTAGCCAGTATCTACTACTTTCCCTCATTTCCTCTTAGAACCAAGTCCTAGATTCATGCTACAGCTTTCCCACTTTCTTCCCTGTTTGAACCAACTCTTAGAGTTGACTCTACAAACTAGCTTTACCTCTAATAATAGTAAAAGTCTAGGTGGCTTTGGAACAGCGGACGGAAGTAGAAAAAGATCCACGCGAAGCCAAGTGGGGAGCTGGGGCAATAGAGCAAGGTAGGTTTTGAAGGAATATATACTTGAGGGTCATCGGCATGTGGCAAAGACGGCATCGGGAGGCCGCATCTTGGCCACAATATCGCAGGGAGGAAGAAGGGGTCAGAGGCCCTCCCGAGCCGGTGCTCTCTCGGAGAGAACGGCATGGCCGCCGATCGGGACTCGCGGGCAGCCGTTGGTCTCCTCCCTCGCCGCCGACGACAGCGTGAACGATGCACCTACACCCCTGCCCCGGTCGAGATTTGTGACCATCCGTGAGCAGAGAGAGAGTGTGGCCACCTATGTCTTGCTTAGATCTGGAGAGCATGAGAGAGTGAACGAGAAGAACCCTAGTAAAGCAAGCGCTAAGGCTCCTCCTTATGTATAGTGGACTGATTTTGTTGTACCAGCTTCAGAAAAATGTGCTCCTACGTGTACCCGTGAGTGGGTGTGAGAGAACTAGTGCGTGCGTGCACCGCTTCTCTTCGTGAGAGTACAATATACTATGCCCAAAGAAAGTTCGCCACAAGAGTAAATAGTATAAGTGTGTGACGTGTGAGCTAAAATAAAATGTGCGCGACGTCTTTTGTTTTTTAGAAGTTCTGAGGGTAGGGTGTGAAGAGCACATATGTGTGTGAGATCTACCTACAAATAGACGGTGGGTGCGAGAGGACTTGAGAGAGTTGTGACTCGTGAGGGTGTGTGTGCGTGAGAGAGAGGGGGGAACGTATCAATGCAATGCATGTGTCTGTAAATCATTATCTGACAAACGTTCGCCACAAGCCTTTTCCTGACGAACATCGTAAGAACCGTTAGATCGGCATCCGACAGTGTCAGTTTTGCCATGTCATTTAACAGAACAGCCACTCCTCCTACACACCAATCTTCCATGTGAGTGTTAGAAACTGCCGTATGCTCCCTCCATTCCAAAATGCAGTGCATATAGCTTTATTGAAAATCCGAACCTCGCAAACTTTTACCGAGTTTTCGTGTACCAAATTGCACATGTAGAATACCCAGTATATATCATTTCATTCATCTTCGAGAGGTAAATATAAAGATGGGGAAGGAGTCTACAAAGAAAGACCATCGTATCACCTGCAGCAATTTCAACCATCCTTTGGTGGGGAGGAATATCATAGGAACTCTATATGATATGATTTTTATAGGATTTTTTTCTTTAGAGCCAATTGGTTCATAGGAATAGATTCATATACTCCACATTCAAAGGAAGTAAACATGATATCATTTTTATAGCTTTAGAGCCACTTGGTTCATATGAATGGATTCCTATACTCCCATAATTTCAAAGTAAAATAAACATTAGCGTATATTCAATAGAAAAGTTCCTATGATATGAACCAAATTAGATCTCTTTTCTAATCCCTCCTCATAGGAATTGAGATACATGTCATCTCTAAATTCAATAGAAAAGTTCCTATGATGTGAACCAAATGACATCTCTTTTCCAATCCCTACTCATAGGAATTGAGATACCCCATGTCATCTCTTTCCCTACAACTTCCATGTATACATCTTCTATTCCTAAATAGCTATTACAACCCACTAGTAGCTTTTTTCCAAGACATGCAACTATGGCACAAGAACTATATAGTGTGTGAATAACTTTGAAAGATGGTCGCTGGATGAAGCTAATCCGACAGTGCAGAGATGGAAAATCCGAGCACTACTTGCCGTTGGATATCATCAACATTCCACCAGATCTGCCACATGTACGATTTAGAAGACTCCATGTTTGAACTTAAGCATAATGCACAAACCTCAAAACACAAGCACTTCTCCTTTGTTCTAGAATCTTCCGTATCATAATTGAATTTTTTTCTAAATGAATTGCCATTATTTGTTTTTTACTTTATACTTTACAATGCAGAACCCCATGAATCTTACCATTTTTATAAAACTAATTGAATGAGATGAACTATAAGAACTAAATGAACATCTCCATCATGCATATATGACTCAAAGCTTTACATGCTATAGTGTGTATTTATTCATAATTTGGTTTCCAAATCTCATGCGTTCAATGCATGTGTACCTTACTAGTTTTGAGTAGAGTAGAAAATTTCACGCGGCCCCGGGTATATCAAAATGCGGGCCCATACATCATTCCCTTTCGGTCGAAAGTACGTCCACAAATTTTTGTACGTACTATATCTCCACTGGTCCACAAACCCAAAATGCTGCCTCGTTCCCGTAAAACCAAGCGGCCCACACATATTTAAGGCATCGACTTGAACTCAATCCCTCTCCCGTTTACTATGACGTGGCCCCGCACGCCGTAGTACTCCTACGAACCCTACCGCTGCACGCATCATCGGTTTTCTTCAAGAGGACGAGGGAGAAGCCGATTTGTAGTGGAGGCGCTTTAAAAAAAGGATCTATGGTGGAGACCCCTACCCTAGGGTGCCCTAGGTAGCTGGCGCACGCATCATTGTTTTCTCTTTTCTTTATGCTCTTGCGCCCTAGAGTGAAATGATGGTTGCTTCGTCCGTCCAGCTTAATGCGGGAAAGGTGGGGCTTTGTGATTTGACCCCTCATCGCTCATTTTCTACTACTACGGCACTTACGACCAGGGTGCCTCCAATTCCAACCGCTGCTCCGTACTGTAATTTGGTGCATCGCACGTGGAACAAGACGGTGGATGAGCCACATGTCGGCCAAAGAGGTCCTGTTAAGTGTGTCGCCATTTCGTGTGTGGACTGACCCTGCCTGAGTTGCTACGCCAACACGACAGGAGCAGCCTACCACTTGGTTTTGCTCCTTGGTGAATCCCGACTATATTGAGCTAAAAAGATACGTAGTGAACTACCCTCTTTGTCTCGTTTTTTAGGCGTCTCGGTTTATAGGGCGTGCACGTAGTTCTAGGTCATCCATTTGACTAACTAAATATGAGTTACTATGTCACAAAAAGTATATCATTGGATTCTTAAGAGGAGTAGTTTCTAAATATATACTGTTCATCACATATATAGCCAGTTAAATTCTCAACCTAGAACGACGTGCATGCAATGTAAACCGATATGGAGGAAGTATAAAAATGAGGTGATTTTACCGAGCGATCGGCGGGGGAGCATGCCTGTCATGCGGTCCCACGTGTCATGATGTACCAAGGTGATGCACATGTCCCTCTTGAGGCAGAAGCAATACTACGTGGTTTGAGATGATGGCTAACTGAAGTGTGAAATAATGGTTGCTTCGTCCGTCTGGGAAGGTACGGCATTGTGATTTGATGTCTCATTGATCATTATTACTACTGGGGCGGTACAATTAGGGTGCGTCCCCCTGCTGTTCTGCACTATTATTTGGTGCTTGACACATCGAACTGGTTGCTATATGCCCCACATGTCAGCGAGAGGAAGTACAGAATTCATGAAAGCGAGCGTCGATGGAGGAGTACAAGACATGGCTTGGTTTTTGCTGCTTCGCGCGATCCATCGATACAAACCCGGACTAAAAAGGCGAGGGCGGGTCTTTTCCCGCGCGGCAGGCAGGGGAGTTTGGCATAGTCTGTTCGAGGCAAGGAGGCAGGAAGGGAAACAAGCAAATAAAGGTTGAGTGACTTAGTTTTGGGAAAATCTGATTTTACGGAGTGCGTACCCACTATTGTTTATAGGGCTCATCTAAAAAACATTCATTTTTCCGTTTTATAAGTCTCAATTCTACTAGTATTAGTAGTACCATCACATGTTGGATTTCGAGGTGCGTTAGATCATCCGATGCAAGCAGTGTCAAGAGAAAACTCACCAATGCATGTAGAAGTTCATGGAAATTAGTGGTCAATCATGCATTCGTTCTAATTATTGCCTCGGTAAACATAACTTCTTGAGAAAAACGAGGGTACTAATTACTTGTGCATACTACGAAATTAATTCCACCACTCACCGTCTACCTTGGTTGGAGAGATATTGAAATTGAGCCATAAACTGGAAAGGAGGGAGTAGTAACTTTTGTCCCGTTTACTATTTGTGGCATTGTATAGATGCAAAATGTATTTTTTATAGTGGCCTTGTATAAGTAAATAGAGGGAGTACTAAAGGACATATATATTCCAAAGAATACTATAATCTTTCTAACCAAGGTAGGGACGAGGAGTAAACAGAGGGAGTAGTAAAAATTTCTCCTCGTCCTGCGAGCCATCGCGTGCGTGGGCGAGGGAGCGGGCGTAAGGCGTACAGTACTAGGAGTACTAGTAAGCAAGCTTCACCTCATCCTGCGAGCCATCGCGCCTGTGGGCGAGGGAGACGGCGTAAGCAAGCTTCTCCTTGTTCTGCGAGTTGTTGGGACACATCAAACATACTCCAGTGTATAGAGCCTTACCTCTAAGGTAGGCCCCACATGGTTTGCCTCTTTTTTAACATAACGTGTCAAGTCACAATTTGTTTGTTCACCTGTGGTAGACGATCCTCCCTCCATCAAGTGGACAACCAGTACACCTGTCAAATTACCACGTGGGCTTCCTTTTCGTACAGAAATGAGCTCCACCCTGTACCCGTGCGGGTGTGGTTGGGAAAGAGACGGGAGTAAGTGCGCCGTGCGTGCACCTCTTCTCTTCGTGCACGTCCCCCACCTATGTGGGTGTGTGTCAGAGAGATACAAACCTAGACATAATGCGTCGTCCATCCCCATGCCTCCGCCCAGTCCGACCACCAGTCACCACCACGCCCCAGTCCTCCTCACCTTATCTCTCATCTTTCTCCCTCCATTTTTATATACAAGGCCACTATCAAAATTACAATTTGCAGATATACAAGGCAACTAACACTAATCGATGCAATATTAATGGTGTTTGCCTCATAGTACTAGCAAAGGAGGACATTAATTATCCCTTGCAAGCATGCGGGAGTGTGAGCATTGGCTTGATGTGCATGAAAGAGAAGAGTACACATTAATTTGCACGAAAAACAAGGAAACAAGGTGGCTTGCAACATTGACTTAGAAGACATTAATTTTTGCCTTGGTACATGTAATATGGGTTTGTGGCCTTGTATACAAAAATGGAGTCTGATAAAATTCTCGAGATACCATTTTTCCGACAAAATTCTCGAGATATCATTAGTTTTTACCAATGGGGTTACTCCTGCATGGGTCAATCACAATAGGTGTTTCGTAAGAAAATGCATCTTGATGTTCCGTGCAATGCACGGGCATCTTGCTAGTCCATGAAAACAACACATGGCAAAATTCCACGGTGAACGAGGGATTTAATCTCCTTGGAGGGGCTATTTGGATCTTTCCGAAGGTAGCCAAATATTGGTGATCCTTTTGTACACCGGTGCCTTTGCCACCAATGAACGTGGAATGGCTCAGGTGCTCATGCATCCTCCAGCGTGCACGTTGGAGATGAGCTCACAAAAGGTGTGTTTTTTTGTCCCACCACGACACCCGAGCCGCCCGCAGAGCGACCAGCGACCCGCAAATTACGCCATCCCATCGTAGCCGCACACAAACCGGACGAAATTCATGCAAACACGGCGATATTTCATATAAACAATGATGAAAGTCATATAAAATACCAGATTTTCATACAAACATGACGGATTTCATTACATTCAAAACTACGTGGTGCTAGTTCTGGACAGCATAGGTATATAATACCTAACCTAAATGGTTGCCGCCGATCCATTTGTCTTCCTCATGTCCGGCACGATCACCGGACTACCGTGCAAAGGACACCTCACTTCCCCACTGCCCAACTGATATCATTGGCTGATGCTGAAGATGATGGTGGAAGGGGGCTTCCCCGCTTCCGTGGATCCCACACGGGGTCGACGAAGGTCCTCGCAACAAGAGGATACACCTGATGTGTACGCCGGCGTAGCCTCCGCGGTGGCTTTCATGGGACCTAAGCGGCGGCGGCCTCCCATGTTCTACTTCTCCTCGATGATGGCGGCAAACTTGGAGGCGCTGGCCACCGACTCATCGCTCTCCGTGCACCCGGCTTCTGTTGCTTCTTGCATGGCACGACCGCCGGCATGGGAGTCTCGGCCACAGAAACGGGAGACACGATGCGAGGCGTCGGCGTGGACGGCAGCAACGACGCCCGTGCGCAGCTCCTCGTCAAGCTGGCCTGGAGCAGCGAGTTGTTGAACCGCACACCGGCTTGGGGCGGCAACTAGCTCCATCGGGCAAGGGGATGGAGGTGGATCAGCGAGATGCATAGCTCGTATCCGGCAGGCTCGGCGGGCCACCCAGCCGGCTTGGATGCGGGATAACTACTCTTCGTAAGCCATTGTAAGAGTGGACAAAATGGTGAAGGAGCAGATAGGGGAGCGGCGGAGGTGTGCGATTCTTGGCCGACGTTTGGCCTTGTTTAAATAGGAGATTAAATAGACGGCGGACGGGAGGAGCTCGGCCGGTGTTGCATTTAATGCTGGCCCGGTCATGAACGGACGTGTGTACAGAGTGGGTTTCTCCGCTTCCACATGGGCGGGTTTCATGGAGGCATTTGAATGCGGTAAGGAGGTGTGTTCAGCAGGGCGTGCAGCGATTGGTGCCCTCGACTCTGACGTACGACACCGCGCCATTCTTCCACTGACGTGTGGGCTCTTTGGGTACATGGCCTGCATGTCTGTGACCCAATGCAGGCAGCGCATAGCAGAGGAACTTTTGGTGGGCCAGGGTGGTCAGAAGCGGGCATTTCATAAACATATGATTGTTCATTGAGTGTGACATCATCTATTTCATGTAGATAAGCCTACCATGTTGATAGCCCATTCGATACGTTGTGATTCATAAAGACCGCTACAAACATCAATGTTCTGCTTATCACAGATAAGATTGATTAATACCCGTAACAAAACATGTCCTTAACAAAGGTTGCCTGCATGTATAGGTTGAGCGTGTGTCTTGCATCGTGTGATGTGTGCATGCAGGCATGCGAGTGTTGCGTGCGTGCAAGGGTACATTACAGTGTTGCATGCATGTGTTCATACGTGCGTGTGTTCGTGAGTGCATGTGTACGTGTTAGTGTTGCACGCCTGCATGCATGCGTGTGTTCGTTATGTGTACGTATCAGTGCTGCACGCCTGCATGCATGCGTGTCTTGCGTGCGTGCATGTGTACGTGCAAGGTGAGGCTACACGTCAGTCAACTGACTTTTTCATCTCTGGTCATTAGATTTTCCAGCCATTGGATATAAAATCAAGGGCCTGCAGTTTATCTTCAAACTCCACCCCCTGAGCCGCCAGCCACCACCGGCCGAACCGCCGGCCTGCATCGCCCGCGGCCGGCCCGCGCCGCCACGCCACCCCGCCCGCCCCAAAACCACTCCCCACCGTCGGTCCGCCGCCGCACCGGCCATCCCTCTAAGCCCCCCCCCCCCCGCGCCGAGCTTTTTCTCCGGCGATCCCCACGCCACCGCCCAATCACCCCCCCCCCACCACCACCACCACCGGCGACTGCCAACCAGAGGTCTCACGACTTCGAATACCCACCGACCACTAATTTATTACCATTTATGTCCTTCATATATGCGCTGACGGGTGGGCCCTATGGTAATGTGCGCTGCTGAATGTGGTCCGTTTGACTGGTCAATTGATCGTGTCATCAACAAATTACGGAGCTATATGGTGAGCCAATGACCGTATGATCACCCTAAAATGTATTTTATTAACACAGTACAGACTAGAACTACCATTTCTTTCTTTCATATACGGGCTGACAGGTGGGCCCCACGGTTACGTGCCCTGATGGTGCAACACTAGTTGTGCCACGTGGAACGTTTGACTGGTCAATTGATTGTGTCATCAAGAAAATACGGAGTTGTACGGGTGAGCCAGTGACCGTATAATCATGACATGTATTTTTTAGCACGGTACAGACGCAAGGGCTCATATATACGCGCAAGCACTCACTGCTATAAGCGCACTCACGTAGACCCTACCCCTATGAGCACCTTCGAGAGAGTAAGCCAGCATATTATCTTGAGATTTTATGAAGTCACCATAGGTGCCTCGTAGTCGAGTGGAACGTCTCCTCCCACTGAACGCACGTCGCCGAAAAATATTGAAATTAACCCAGGATAAATGTGAGCACTGGGACTTTAACCCTGGTGGGCTCGAGAAACCACTGTCCTCCTAACCATCCAACCACATGTTGGTTAGCATGACAAAATGTAAGTGGTGACCGTGATGACCTTATTCTGAAGTCTAGTGACCATATCATGCTTTCTCTTCAAATACAATGACCGTAAGTGTCGTCAACAAAATACGAAGCACGCATCAGTGAAAAGTTCGTCAGTATCATCAAGAAAAGACGGACACATATCGTGAGCTAGATACCGTATGATCACCATGAGAATGTATACGGTGACTGTAATGAGCATATTCTGAAGTCCAGTGACTGTATAGTGCTTTAGCTTGAAATACAGTGACCGTCACGCATGAATGTGTTGTGGGCATGCATACTTTTAGAGGGCCGAGAGATAGTTTGTGTGCGTATGTGAAAGTGGTGTAGAAAGAGGGGGTGTCTGGTGGAGATAAGGAGAGATATGCCCTTCGTTTCTGTCGGGGAGAACTGATCCACGAACACCTATGGGGCCGGCGGACCGGGCCCCTTTCGGTTCGGCGGGGGGCGGAGATCGTATGAAGAGCAGATCGAGGCGAGGCACACGAGCAGTTTACCCAGCTTCGGAGCTCTCCGGAGAGATAACACTCCTACTGCTGCTTGTCTGGTTGTATTATCTGGTGTTCTTGCTCTCGAGCGAGAGAGTGTGATGTTTTCTGGGCTACGAATGAATCGGAGCAAACTGTCTGAGGCTCCGAACCGAACCGAACCCCCTCTATGTTACGCATGGGCCTCCTTTTATGCGCTAAAGGGGTCACCGACAGGTGGCAACGCAGAGGAGGGTAAAAACGTAAAAAGCGAGGTAGTTGATACAGTTGCTTGTACAGTGCACCCTACCTAACCCTGACGGCAGGGGACAAGGGCATTAAATGCCCGTCTGAGTCGCCCGAACAGTGCAGAAAAGGACCGTTAGGGGCGCCACCGTTCGCCACGATGGCGATCTTGTCAGCTTCGCATGCCACTGCGCACCGCTGGCTGCACAGCCTCCCGCCACGCGCGCCCGGAGAGGCCCCCAGAGCGACACGTTGGTGGATGCGCTGGAGCGTGGGCGCAGAGTGGCCGCCTGCCGCGGCAAGCGCCTTGCCGCTGTTGTTATCTTGCCGGGTCCAGAAGCTCGTCGCTCACCGGGCCTCGGTGTACCTTGTTTAGTCTTCCCGGCAAGCTCCTCTTGCCGGGGCCTTGCTGCCTTGCCGGAGCGCGTGGCGCGTCGCGGCAAGTTCCTTGGAGCGCCTTGGTTGGCCTTCCCGGCAAGCTCCTCTTGCCGGGGTCTTGTCTCCTTAGCTTAAATACTTTGTTCTTGGATGGCTCCAAGGGAACCTTGGGGGATCTTGGCGTTCGCCCGGCAAGCCTTTGCCGCGGGGTGCTGCAACTGCCCGTGCACAAGTTCGGGGTACTAGGGTACCCCTATTCTAGTACACCGACAGGAGCCCCCGGGCCTGGGCCAGACACGGTGCCGAGCGCTGTTGGGCCAGGCCCAAGACAGGGCACGGGCACACGCGGGCTGGGCCACGCCAAATCTTGTTCCGTATCCACCGCACTCTCCCATAACGGCACGCGTTGAATGCGGCATCGTGGGAGAGATCGTGGGTGGTTGTTTATTTGGAAGGCCGAAACGTCCGCCCCGTCCCTCTTTATAAGCAGAGGAAACAGGGGCAGTTCGTTCCCCCTCGCTGGTTGCTGCTACTCCTTCTTCACAAACTCCGCCGCTCCCCCCTTCTTCTCGAAGCCGAGAGAGCAGCGTTCCGCCCCCCCCCATTGCCACCAGCATCACCACGCCGTCGACCTTCCCCACCACCTCCGCCATGGCCCCGAAAGCCGACAAGGGAAAGGGCGTGAAGTCGGCCGAGGCGCAGCGGCTCGCGGCGCTGCGGAAGGAGCGGGCGATCTTCACCCCCCAGCTCGGCGTGCAGGAGCTGAGGGAGTACTTCTACCTCTTTTGGGCGACGGAGACGCGTGCGCATCCGCGCACGAGGGTACTCCCGGCCGCTGCCTCGGAGTCGGCTCCAAATGGGTACCCGTTCTTCCCGCTATTCTTCTATTGCGGGCTCTGCCCGCCCTTCTCGGAGTTCTTTTGTGACATTATGAACACATATGGCTTCCGCCTCCTTGACTTCACCCCCAATGCTGTCCTGACCATGGCAGTTTTCGCACACTTGTGCGAAAACTTTGTCGGAGTCCACCCTAGTGTAGCCCTTTTCCGCCATTACTTCATGCCTCGGGTAGAGAGAGGAGAGCCGCTTGCCGGAGGGATTGCTTGGATCTCGAGAGTCGGCAAGAAGGATGCGTACTTGGAGGGTGAGCTCCGCAGCAAGTGGGAGGAGTGGAGAGCGGAGTGGTGTTGGATCGTCGAGGAGGATCCGCAGCCCTTCACCGCCGTGCGCCAAACTCCAATAGTGCGCGGCAATGACTGGAGCAACGTGGCCCCGGAAGACGAGAGGCTGAAGATCGCCATCACTAGGATTCTTCGCCTCAGGCTTGCCGGGCTCACCGTAGGTGCTGTCGGGGCAGATTTCCTCCGCCGCCGCATTGCCCCCCTGCAGGAGAGGGGGAGGCCCGCCTGGGAATTCAAGAATTCGGCGGACATCATGAGGCTGCGGCCGGGCCTCAACTACAACTTCACCGTCTTGGAGTTGGATGCAATGCTCTTGGAATTATTCAAACGCGACCCCCAGCACCCATTCACACTGCCGAGGGGCGTAGTTCCTTTGTGCAATAACTCTTCGCTTGACCGGATCCGCGCCATGATGCCGTTGTGCGATTCACACGGCATCGTCCCAACTTGGCAAGAGCCTGCGGATGACGTTGTGCGAGCGTTCTTCGACACCTTGGAGGAAGTGCCGGTCCGCGCCGACGAGCAGAAGAGCCTCACCCGTGACACCACCGACGAGGAGCTGCAGCTCATCGCTACTAGGGCGGAAGAGGCTGCGGCCGCAGCTGCTGCGGGTGTGTTTGGGTTTACTGTGGAGGAGGCGGAGGCTGCAGAGGCGGCAAACCTTGCCGAACGCGCGGAGTTCATGGGCGAGGAGGAGCCTGCCGGTTCCGAAGCCGAGTCGAGCGAGGCCGGCGAGGAGGAGGCTGAGCCTTCAGAGAGCTTGCCACAGGCGGAGCCCCCGGCCCCGCCAAGGAGGCGCCTTCGCAGGGCCGAGGACGCAGCGGGGCGACAGCCGGCTCCACAGCCATCGAGCCGCACGACACGCTCTACCGCGGCAAGCAATGTTGCCGCGGGAGCGCCTCACGCAACAGCGGCAACTGGAGCGGGATCTTCCCGGGCCACTGCCACTGCCCCCGCCAAGCGGGCAAGGGATCCTACTCCTCCACCTCGCCGCACCGGAGGAGGGCCGGACTTCGATCTTTCCGCGCTCAGCTCCGACGAGGAGGAAGAAGAGTGAGTTTCTTTGGTGCTCTTGTAGTTCTTCAATCTTGTTGTTTATATCTTGCATCTGACTTGCTCTAATCTGGACTCCTTTCTTTTTAGAACACTGGCCCAGAGAGCGGCGAAGAGGGCCAAGGCCGCGGTGATCGTCATCGAGGATGACCCCATCGTGTCGGCAGGAGGTGGGCCCGAGACCACCTTGACGGACCCGGCAATCACCCCTCAGAGCAGCCCCCAGCGCAGCCCCCAGCGTAAGTTCATAGTTTAGCCTTCTGCTGCCGGGCGCGCTTGAGTGCTTTTTCCTTTGTTGATATCTTGCTTGTTGACTTGTGCAGGAGCATAGCAGCCTCATCAGGAGCGCCCGGAGGCCGGTCCCGAAGTGCCGCCTGCTTCGACTGCACCGCCAAGGGAGGAGTCCCCGGCAAGGGAGCGCTCTCCGGCAAGGGGGGACTCTCCGGCAAGGGACGACACTGCTGATCCTGCGGCGACCGAGGCCGCAACTGAAGATCTTGGCGCAGGTAATCCACTTGCCCAGAAACTTTCCCTTGGGTTCTGCTTCTTCCGTTTTTCCTTTCTTGGATTTTTGATTGATTTTCCTCCCTTCTTCGTTCTTCAGACCCATCTACGGCTGAGCCAATGGAGACAGAGGGCGCCGGCGAGGAAGGTGCCGGTGCTGATGAGACCGCCGGCGAGGAGGCCGCCGGGGCTGCTGCTGCGGAAGCCGGCGAGGGGTCGGGCGATCGCACTGACGACCCTGAGGCCGCAGGAGCGCCGGGCGCTGCGCCGACCGCCGAACCCTCTGCCGCTTCTGCGGAGCCGGGCTCCGAGGAGCCCCAGCCCGGCGCCTACTTGCAGGCCGGTGACAATATCTTCATCAAGCTACCCTGGGCGTCGAGCTCCAGGGCGCCGGTCGAGGGGGAGACTTTTGACGGGGAGGTGCTCGCCTCTGCTGGACTGTCATTGGTTGACGCGCCCGGCAGCAGCAGCGGCGAGCCTGAGGAGGAGCAGCTGCTGCGGAAGCTGCTGTCACTCTACCGCACCCGGCAAGCCAAGCTGGCTTCCCGGGAAGCGCTTGTCGCGAAGGCGGGAGTTGACATGGAAAAGCGCGCGGAGGAGCTCCGGGGCCAAAATCAAGAAGCTCTCCGGTCCCTGGCGCAGGAGCGGGAGCGAGTCGACGAGGAGCGCACGGCCTTTCTTCTCGAGAAGGCCGAGGCTGAGGAGGAACAAAGGCTGGCTGCCGAGAAGCAGTCCGCGCGGGAAGGTGAACTAGTGCAGCGGAAGGCCCACCTCGACAGCTACGAGGAAGAGCTCGCCGAGCGTGAGCGAGCACTTGGCGGGGCGCTCAAGGAGGCAAAGGACGCCGCGGCAACTGCAGAGGCCGCCAAGAAAGAGCTAGAGGAGAAGGTGGCGCAGCTGGAGGCCGACATTGGGAAGAGCGGCGAGGAGCTTGCCGCGCTCAAGCGTGAGCGCGAGAAGGATGCTGCCGCCCACGGTGAGCTGCAAGGCCTTCTCGCTGAGAGGGGCAAGGAGCTCAGCGCCGCCAAGGATTCCAAAGCAGACCTGGAGCTGAAGCTGGCCACGCTGACGCAGACGCTGGAGGCCGCCAAGGAGCGGGAGAAGACCTTGGTCGGAGAAGGTCAAGGCTGACGCGGCGCTGCTGGAGAGCATTGCAGTTACCCAGAACTCGTTCAGAGACACAGTGGAGCACTGGACCGAGGGTCTGGTGAACACTGCCGCAGTCATCAACGAGGAGCTGGCGCAGCTGGGGATGGAGGACTTTGGGTATCCTTCCGACGAGAGTCTTCAACCCAGCGCCAAGCTCAGCCTGTTCTTCAAGGGCGTGGCGACGGCACTCCAGCGGCTCCGGGAGAGGATCCCGAAGCAGCTGGCCGACGAGTCGCGCAAAATCTGCGCCGGGGTTCTCCAGAAGGTGCTGATGAAGGTAGCCTTCCGCAATCCAGGCCTCAGCTTCACCAACGTCCTCAGGTCCTTGCCGCCTGACGCCGATCTGGATGCACTCAAGGCCCTTGTCGCACCCATTGTGGACAAGGTGAGCGAGATCAAGAGAGTCGAGGGCGGACGCGTAGATTAGGTCGCCCATTTCTTCTTTTCGCTTGTCGCTGCTAACCATGTTATGAAAACAGTCTGTTAGAGCTGCGACAAGTTATCTTTGTAATATAACTTTATTTCTGTTATCAATTGCAATGTTATTTCCTCTACTAGATTCCTTCCTTTGTATGTTTTACCCTACGCTTCTAGGGAACTTGTCGGCGCAGGCGCCCGAGCCGCGAGCGCTGAGTGCGGAACTTCAGCAGCCTGCTGGCGGCGCTGCTTCCGACAAGAAACCTTGTCGCGACTAGATGCAGCACGCTTAAGCTGTTGAGCGGACTCGAAACAAAGTAAGGGCGCAACTAGCCACGAGTTGGTTCCTCCGCGCACAGGTTTTCCATACAAAGCAGGGTCGTTCGAGGAAGATAACTCAAAAATTTAAAAAGTGATTGCTCAAACTTTGGCAACTTAGCTTTTCTGTCATTTGCTTCCCGGTAAGGCAAGTCTTTGCTTGAACGACGCCTGGCCCATACCACAATCTTCTCCTTCCCCCCCGGCAAACTTGTGTGCGAGAGAACCTTCTTTTCCTTTAAAAGAAAAAGAAAGAAGAGAAAATAATAATATGGAGCTCTTCGGCTCGTTACTGCTTACCGGATGTAGGTGCTGCACAAAGTGTCAGATAATCGCATGCAAGAAAGGAACTAACGCATGAAATGGACAAGCTGTGCGGAGCACATGGGGTTTTACTTATGCACGGGATCTGCGCCCGGCTTTGTACAAAGGATTACATGCAACAGCGGCAAGACTTGTACAAAAGGTGGTTGCCGGAACGGGTTCCGGCAACCGCGCCTTATGGGAAAAACTTACGAAGATGTTCTATGTTCCAGGAGTTGCTCACCGGAATGCCATCTTCGGTCTCAAGGCGGACAGCGCCAGGCCTTGTGACTCGTCTCACCCGATAAGGGCCTTCCCACTTCGGCGTCAACTTGTTGGAATTCTTGGCGGACTGAACGCGCCGAAGAACAAGGTCGCCTTCCTCGAAGCTTCTGGCTTTAACTTTGCGGCTATGATAGCGGCGCAAAGCTTGCTGGTATCGAGCAGCTCGTACAGCAGCCTGAAGACGATCTTCCTCAAGGAGCAGCGCGTCGTCTTGCCGCAGCTGTTCTTGCTCAAGCTCATCATAAGCGAGCACTCGAGGTGATCCGTATACGAGTTCCGTGGGGAGAACTGCCTCTGCTCCATAGACTAGAGCGAAAGGTGTCTGGCCAGTGGCTCGATTTGGCGTCGTTCTGATCGACCAAAGAACCACCGGCAGCTCCTCGATCCAGTTCCTTCCGCACCTGTGCAGCCTGTCGAAAGTTCTGGTCTTGAGCCCGCGCAGCACTTCAGCATTTGCCCTCTCTGCTTGACCGTTGCTTCTCGGATGAGCAACAGAAGCGAAGCAGACCTTGGCGCCAAGGTCTTGGACGTACTGCATGAAGGTGCGGCTCGTGAATTGCGTGCCGTTGTCGGTGATGATCCTGTTAGGGATCCCGAAACGGCAAACAATCGACCTGAAGAACTTGACTGCTGACTGTGCTGTCACCTTCCTCACTGGCTGCACTTCCGGCCACTTTGTGAACTTGTCGATTGCGACGTACAAGTACTCAAAGCCCCCGACAGCTCGGGGGAAGGGGCCGAGGATATCGAGCCCCCAGACCGAAAATGGCCAGGATAAAGGGATCGTCTGGAGAGCTTGAGCTGGCTGGTGTATCTGTTTGGAGTGGAACTGGCACGCTTCACACTTGGTTACTTGTGCAGTTGCATCCTGGAGGGCAGTCGGCCAAAAGAAACCTTGCCGGAAAGCTTTGCCGGCAAGTGCTCTTGCGCCAATGTGGTGGCCACATATGCCTCCATGTATCTCCGCCAACAGCTTTTGTCCATCTTCTCGGCGAATACACTTCAATTTCACACCGTTGAGTCTTCTTCTCTACAGTATGCTATTGACAAACTGGTACATACTTGACTGCCGGGCTACTCTTTCCGCTTCTTCTTATTCTTCGGGAAGTTCTCCTGTCTGAAGGAAATGGACAATCTGCTGTGCCCATGCTGGAGCTTGTGGCTCGACAACAAGGACTAAAGGCACATCTGCTACTGTGGGAACATCCGCGTCCATGGCAAGGACTTGTGGTCCTGCCGGAGCTTGATGTTCCCCAGCAAGCTTGCTGGAGCAAAACTTGTCGGGAGCGTCTGCTTCAATGGAACAAACCATAAGGCTTGCCGGAGCAGACTGCCCCTCAGCATCCTTGGTGTTGATTTTAGGGACTTTCTTGGCGGCGGCTTCAGGGAGCTCTGCCGGAAAGTAGTGGCCGGAAACCAACTTACTATTCTTGCTTTGTACAGTTGATGGTGTTACGGATGGTTGAGTTAACTTAAGCACAAAGATCCCTGGTTCCACAGGTAACTTTAGTGCGGCGCACTTTGACAGGCCGTCAGCAATATCATTCTGAGATCTTGGGATATGTTCCATTTGTAGGCCATCAAAACGCTCTTCTAGCTTCCTCACTTCATCGACATACGCTTCCATCAACGGACTCTGGTAGTTCTTGTTCACTTGTCGGACGACAAGCTGTGAGTCACCCCTGACAATGAGCTTCTTAATCCCAAGGTCTGCTGCGATTCTGAGACCAGCAAGTAATCCTTCATATTCTGCAGTATTGTTGGTTGCTTGCTCTTTGGGAAAATGCATCTGGACTACGTACTTGAGGTGCTCTCCGGTGGGTGCGACAAGCAGCACGCCTGCACCGGCGCCTTGCAGCGAGAAGGCACCATCAAAGTACATCAGCCACTCTTTGCTTGCCTCTTTGACGGGGATGCTTGTTTCTGAAATTTCTTCATCTGGGGTTGGCGTCCACTCTGCTATGAACTCTGCCAATGCTCTGCTTTGGATAGTTGAGGTGCTCTCAAATTTGAGGCCAAAGCTTGACAGTTCCAGCGCCCACTCGACAATCCTGCCCGTTGCTTCTGGATTTTGCAGTATCCTCTTCAGCGGAAAGCGAGTGACGACTGTGATCTCATGTGCTTGGAAGTAATGGCGCAGCTTTCTCGAGGCCATGAGGAGGCCGAAAAGCAACTTCTGCACACCAGAGTACCTTGATCTAGCCCCCTGCAGAAGGGAACTGACAAAGTAAACTGGGCGCTGCACCATTCTCCTTGGCATCTTATCATGCTCCTGCGCAAACCCATGTTTGTCGGGACCAGTGCTTGTCGACGAAGCCCCATGCTTGTCGCTGGATGGATCTGCCGTGGTTGCTGGCTCATCATCCGCCTCCCTCTCCGCCACTAACGCAACACTAACCACTTGATTGGTTGCCGCTATATACAGCAGCAACTTCTCTTGCGGCTTAGGTGCGACAAGCGTTGGAGTGGAGGACAGGTATCTCTTCAAGTCCTGCAGCGCAGCCTCCGCTTCCGGAGTCCATTTCATTGGACCTTCCTTTTTCAAAATTTTGAAAAATGGCAGGGCGCGCTCAGCAGATCTAGAGATAAACCTGCTGAGAGCAGCCACGCAACCGGCAAGCCTTCGTACATCCTTGACGCGCTTTGGTGCATCGATCTGCTCAATGGCTTTGATCTTGTCGGGATTGGCTTCAATTCCCCGCTGAGACACGAAGAACCCGAGAAGCTTGCCGGAAGGGACTCCAAACACGCACTTCTCGGGGTTAAGCTTGAGGTTGATCTTGCGCAGGTTTGCAAATGTTTCGTCTAAATCTTGAATCATGGTCGCCTTGTTCTTGCTCTTGACCACTATGTCATCCATGTAAGCTTCCACATTTCTGTCTATTTGTGGCTCAAAAGCATGGTGGACTACCGTTGCGAATGTTGAACCAGCATTCTTCAAACCGAAAGGCATCCGTACGAAGCAGTACGTGCCACACGGGGTGATAAATGCGGTTTTCTCTTCATCTTCTTCTGCCATGAAGATCTGATGGTATCCTGAGTATGCATCAAGAAATGAAAGCAAATCACATTCGGCTGTGGAGTCAACAATCTGGTCAATACGCGGCAAGGGAAATGGATCTTTGGGACAAGCTTTATTAACATCAGTGAAGTCAATACAAAGTCTCCATTTCCCGTTAGCTTTGCGCACAACAACAGGATCGGCCAACCACGTGGGATGGAGTACTCCTCTGACAAGGCATGCTGCTTCCAACTTCTTGATTTCTTCTGCGATGAATTCTTGGCGCTCTACTGCCTGCTTGAATCATGGTCGCCTTGTTCTTGCTCTTGACCACTATGTCATCCATGTAAGCTTCCACATTTCTGTGTATTTGTGGCTCAAAAGCATGGTGGACTACCCTTGCGAATGTTGAACCAGCATTCTTCAAACCGAAAGGCATCCGTACGAAGCAGTACGTGCCACACGGGGTGATAAATGCGGTTTTCTCTTCATCTTCTTCTGCCATGAAGATCTGATGGTATCCTGAGTATGCATCAAGAAATGAAAGCAAATCATCCGGCTGTGGAGTCAACAATCTGGTCAATACGCGGCAAGGGAAATGGATCTTTGGGACAAGCTTTATTAACATCAGTGAAGTCAATACAAAGTCTCCATTTCCCGTTAGCTTTGTGCACAACAACAGGATTGGCCAACCACGTGGGATGGAGTACTCCTCTGACAAGGCCTGCTGCTTCCAACTTCTTGATTTCTTCTGCAATGAATTCTTGGCGCTCTACTTCCTGCTTCCTGACTCTCTACTTGATGGGCCGCGCATGAGGACAGACGGCAAGGTGGTGCTCAATCACTTTCCTGGGAACACCGGGGATATCAGACGGTTGCCACGCAAACACGTCGACATTCGCCCGGAGGAAAGCAACGAGCGCGCTTTCCTATTTGGGGTCAAGAGTGGCGCTGATGGTGAAGGTACCACCAGTGCCATCCTCCTTGGCGGACACCTTCTTAGTCTTAGGTGGAGCTGCCATTGCCTTCTTACACTTGCCGGTGGAGCTCGATGGTGCGTCCTCGACGGTAGCGCAGCACTTTGAAGAGGCGCGCTTGCTGGAGTGGGCATCAGAGCTCTTGCCGGACTTGATCTTCTTCTTCCCCCCGGGAGCTTCAGCGGCAAGTGTCCTTCGTTCTGCTGCAGCTGCTGCTTCCCGGTAGATCTTGTCGGCACAGATAAGAGCATCCTTCTTGTCGCCAGGGACAGAGATGACACTTATTGGGCCTGGGATTTTCAATACGTTGTACGCATAGTGAGAGGCTGCCATGAACTTGGCGAGTGCCGGACGGCCAAGGATTCCATTGTAAGGTAATGGAAAGTCGGCAACGTCAAACGTGACCCTCTCGGTCCTGAAGTTTAGCTCATTGCCAAATGTTACCGGCAACGTGATCTTTCCCTTTGGCTTGCTCCTTCCCGGGTTGATTCCTTGAAATGTGCCGGTCTCTTCGAGCTCGCTGTCAGGGATCTGGAGTTTCTGGAGCACCGCGGAGGAGATCAGATTCAAGCCGGCCCCGCCGTCAACTAGCATCTTAGTGACCTTGAGGTTGTGGATTGTTGGTGAAACCAACATCGGCAAGCACCCGACCGCAGTTATGCGATCCAGGTGGTCCTCAATATCAAAGATGATAGGCGTGCTGGACCATTTCAGAGGCTTGCGTGACTCGACGGGTGGTTCTGCTGCATTAACTTCCCGCACCCACTGCTTGAGCTGGCGGTGCGAGGCATGCAGAGAAGCACCACCGTCAATGCACAGGACCTCTGTGGCTTTCTAGAATTCCTGCTCATCAGTCTCCTCATCATCCATATCTTCATCGTCGCCGTCATCTTCATCCTTGTCGCGGCCGCGAGGAGGTCTGTCTCCTTGCCGCTGCTTGGCCTTGCCGCAGCATCCTCCTCGGCCGGCGCGTTTCTTGCCAGATCCACCAGCTCCTTCCTGGGCCTTCTCCTTGTCGCGCCGCTCGTATTCAGCTTTCTGTTGCTCAACAAGCTGCTCGACTCTCTTACAGTTCTAAAGATCATGGCCCTTGGTGCGGTGAATCTTGCAATACTTCTTGTTGGTGACGTCCTGCTTGTCAGCGACCGCCACCTCCGCGGCAACCTCCTTGCCGGAGTCACCAGCTTTGGCTTCCTTGGCGCCGCCACCGTTACCGGACTGCTCAACAACTAGCACTTCTTTGCCTTTCCTCCTTCTGTTGTTCCGCCACCAGTTTTTCCTTGTTCAGGCAGCATCTTCACTGTCAGACCCCCCCGCTCCTATATTTTCTCCGGGGAGTCTCCTCCCTTCCTCAGCACGCGCACACTTGTCGGCCAGTGCATATAACTCACTGACATCCCTGATCTTGCACATCGCCATTTCCTCCCGCATCCTACGGTTCCGCACGTTCTGATGGAACACGCTGATCACCGCGGCAGGGTGGACGTCTGGGATGTTGTGCTGCACACTACTGAATCTCTAAATGTACTTGCGTAGGGGCTCTCCTTCCTTCTGGGCGAGCAGATGAAGATCACTCTCCTAGCCATGAGGCTTGTGTCCGCCTGTAAAGGCGCCGACAAACTGATGGCACAGATCAGCCCAAGAGGATATGGAGTTGTCCGGCAAGTGCATGAGCCAGGATCTGACGTTGGGCTTGAGCACCAGCGGGAAGTAGTTGGCAAGGATCTTGTCATCTCGTCCCCCGACAGCTTGCACCGCAATGGTGTAGATGCTGAGGAACTCTGACGGATGCGTCTTGCCATCGTACTTCTCCGGTACGTCTGGCTTGAAGTTCTTTGTACTAGGCCACTGGACTTGCCGCAGCTCACGAGTGATTGCAGGACAACCTACCGCGTACGGCAGATCGCCTGGTTCCCCTGGCGCATGCATGTCAACAGTGGGCCCAGCGCACTTGTCGGATTGACGTCGCGCTTCTCTTCGGCGCTCAATGTGAGTTCGAGCGTCTTCTTGTTGTCGATCATGAAGAACTTGGTGCTGATCGTGACGAGCTCGTGGATCCGACGATGCAGTGGAGTCGCTGTCGAGGTGGATCCGGCGAGTCGGCGATCTTGGCCTTCGGGGCGGTGATTGCATGGTAGTTGCACCTCCGCCCGTTTCGTCGCCACTGGCTCGCGTCCGACGGTCCTGCCGCGGCAGCGACGCGCTCGGCCGCCGTGGAGTGTCGTCGTTGGCGTAGCCGATGAGACTCTGAATGGTGGCCCTCCATTCATCGATCTTGTCCGACGTCGGAGGGTAATCTAGGAGAAGTTGAGCTCGCACCAAAGCTTCTACTGGGGTGGTGGGTGGCAGTGGCGGACGGCGCGAGGAGCGGGACGTGCTCGAACTTCTAACTATGTTAGAAGGAGTAGTATCCCGTCCAGGCGACCGTGCCCCGCTCGTGCCAGCACACTGGCGTACATGCTGGTCTTGAGCGCCCCGAGATCCACCAGCTTGGTCTTGGGCTATCATGCGTATGGCACTGCTAGCGCCATGACGCTCTTGATCTTGCGCCTCCTGAGAGTGGCGTGGAACATGCACAATCGCTGAGGTTTGTGCAGCCTTGTTCTTGTACCTGGCGGCATCATGAGCTTCCTCGTCGACGTCCTTTCTTCCGCCGGCGTCCATCCCACCACTCGTTTGCTCCAATGGTGGCGGAAGTGACGTGGATGGAGCGGCTGCCGCCGAAGTCTTCACCTGGCGCGCCAAAGATGTCGGGGAGAACTGATCCACGAACACCTATGGGGCCGGTGGACCGGGCCCCTTTCGGTTCGGCGGGGGGCGGAGATCGTACGAAGAGCAGATCGAGGCGAGGCACACGAGCAGTTTACCCAGCTTCGGAGCTCTCCGGAGAGATAACACTCCTACTGCTGCTTGTCTGGTTGTATTATCTGGTGTTCTTGCTCTCGAGCGAGAGAGTGTGATGTTTTCTGGGCTACGAATGAATCGGAGCAAACTGTCCGAGGCTCCGAACCGAACCGAACCCCCTCTACGTTGCGCATGGGCCTCCTTTTATGCGCTAAAGGTGTCACCGACAGGTGGCAACGCTGAGGAGGGTAAAAACGTAAAAAGCAAGGTAGTTGATACAGTTGCTTGTACAGTGCACCCTACCTAACCCTGACGGCAGGGGACAAGGGCATTAAATGCCCGTCTGAGTCGCCCGAACAGTGCAGAAAAGGACTGTTAGGGGCACCACCGTTCGCCACGATGGCGGTCTTGTCAGCTTCGCATGCCACTGCGCACCGCTGGCTGCCCAGCCTCCCGCCACGCGCGCCCGGAGAGGTCCCCAGAGCGACACGTTGGTGGATGCGCTGGAGCGTGGGCGCAGAGTGGCCGCCTGCCGCGGCAAGCGCCTTTCCGCTGTTGTTATCTTGCCGGGTCTAGAAGCGCGTCGCTCACCGGGCCTCGGTGTACCTTGTTTAGTCTTCCCGGCAAGCTCCTCTTGCCGGGGCCTTGTTGCCTTGCCGGAGCGAGTGGCGCGTCGCGGCAAGTTCCTTGGAGCGCCTTGGTTGGCCTTCCCGGCAAGCTCCTCTTGTCAGGGTCTTGTCTCTTTAGCTTAAATACTTTGTTCTTGGATGGCTCCAAGGGAACCTTGGAGGATCTTGGCGTTCGCCCGGCAAGCCTTTGCCGCGGGGTGCTGCAACTGCCCGTGCACAAGTTCGGGGTACTAGGGTACCCCTATTCTAGTACACCGACAGTTTCTCTTTCCCGTGACTAATATTTTAGGAGAATATATAAACATTCATAATGCAGAACAAATATTTTCGGATGCACCATGCAATTAACTTTCATGTATAACATTGTACTATTGTATATGCTTGTTTTCTTATTGGCCGATTGCGTGTGTGGTGTGGTGGGCACATCATTTCTAGTTGTGGCGGGTCAACATGAGGTCTCATGGGTCGGTTCCATCCTGTGCCACATAGGTTGGACCGAGACGCGTTATACGAAGACCCATGTGGAGGACTCGGTATACAACACGAAGCTACCAGAGTCGTGGAGGACTCTATCCCCACTAGTGATAAGCCGACTATATACGATTTGTAACCCTAGGTCTCGAGTATGTTATAGAAGCTTGGGGGCTAGTTCGTCGATAGTATACACACACGCACAATGCAAGGTATTCACGTGTATTTTGTACACACCCCTATCACTAATATACAGTACCAAGAGCAGGGTTTTTCCTCAACTGCAAGGGTTCGAACTAGGGTAAAACTTTGCCTCATATTACCATCCAGCCTAACAGTCAGGGATATCCTACCAAATGATATGATGGAATCATATCTGCCAACTACTAATAGAGAGGTGTGTCTGGGGGGTCGGGGGCAATGTGTGCGAGAGAGGCCAAAATATAATGTGCGCGCGGGAGACACGTAGGCATATATATGTGCGTATAGATGGCTAGTAGAGACCGTGCGTGTGTATATATGCATGTGAGAGAAATAGTGTTTTCCAACTGAGATTAGTGAAAAGAGTGGTACATAGTAGTTTGAAAGAGAGAGATATATAGAGAGAGCATGTGCGTGAGACACCCTGACACCCCGAGAGAGATTGTGAGCATGTGTGAAAGAGAAATGCCGATGCATATAAAGTGTGTACACTTATGCGTTAGATAGAGAGATATAGCGCGTTTGTGAGAACGGGCTGAGGCATAGTGCATCTACGTGTAAAAGGTGGTTCTATGCATTAAATTAAAATATAAATGGCATTATTATTTTTGGATGAGATCATGAATTTTGCAAATTGCGTATGGACAAAAATCGGTCTATCAGACACCCATACTCTATTGAATTCTAATATGTTCATGTGTTTGTTTCATATTATCAATCCATAGAGTGAGAGCAGTTTGAAATACAGGCAATGGATTGCTTTTGCAATTCATATATAAACATTAATTAGTGCACTCCATGTTGTTAGTGTGAAGCACTTTATACATTTGTTACTTGCATGGATACATTCCCAATTGCTAGCTACGAAATAGAATACATATTGAACTCAACATAAAGGGGGTTTCGAAGATTCGAAATCATAGGAAGTACATTCATCTATTTGAACCCGAGATAATGGCATTTGTAAATCAGATCTAAAAGGGGGCATCAATCTTTGTTGTGCATTTGGACATGCTATATATTCATAAGCATGTCTAACTTTTTTCTTGCAACTAAGGAGATTATATCTGGAACCATGCATGAACTGAGGTAAGTTGCATATTTTTTAATATATACTCGTGTACAATGTATATTCAAATGTACCCCCTCCATTCCAAAATAATCGTAGCTTTAGGATTTTCAAGAGTAAAGATTTGTGAAATTTGACAAATCCTGAAAGTTTAATTCAAGAGAACCGAAAACGTTAATGCTTCTGCTCCCAAATATTGAACGAAGCACCAAATAAGCCTCTGGTCACCCGAAACCGTGCGAGACTAATGTTTGGTGGTAGGAAATTATTGTCCTGACTCTGGCCCGTGTAGCCTATCAGCCCGATGTCCAAAGGTCTAAACCGGGGTAGGTTTGTAACTTCACCAAGATGCCAGTCTCAACCGCCTCCGAGAAGCATTCATACGCCGTGGGTGCCTAAACACCGATGCGCTCGGCCGAAATCTATCCCGCCCACATTTGGGACACCTGAGATTACTGTCCTACCCCAACCTGCAATATGTCCAAAATTTTAGATGGGGGTAAAGTTTGTAACTTTCCCCAAATTTCTAACAAGCGTGTCCCAAATTGAAACATTGTTCCCCCTTAGTTCCCCCTCCCTCCGTTTCCCCATTCATACTCCATGGGCGCCAAAACACCCTCTCCACCAGCCGCGAAACCCCAGCCTCCTCCGTCCTCCACCCCATAGCACCCAATCTACCACCGCCCTTCTCCATCACACCGAAGTCGGTACCCCGATGTCATCGTCCAACGCAACCGCAACCGCAATGCCCTCAAGGACTTAGTAGCTGAAGCTGAGGCAGGGCTGCCTCCACGATGCCAACGCCGACGTGCGCTGAACTAGAACCACTCCGACCACGCTGTCCTGCGCCTCACCACTACCGCTCCACTGTCGCAACCGTCCACCGCACAGGAGTTGTTCCCGCTGCATCATCGTTTGCCGCCTCAGATCTGGTTCCCCGCCGCCGACAGACGGCCACCGCACCACACTCAACAACTTGGCCATGGGTTCGTCCAAGGCTCCACCATCCTCCACAACTTCTCGTTTCCAGCGAACCACAAGAAGATCGTTGGAAAAACAGAAGGAGGACACAACACTACCAGCAGAAAGAGGTACTCCTCTTCCCTTATTTGTGCAAATCTTACGTCTCTACTCACACTGTATTCATCCAATGAAAGAAACTAGTTGAGCGCTTCTTACTGCATCTTCTTCGTGATACTAAATGCACAAGGTTTCCTCCCTTTACTATTTCACCTTTGCTAGAGGTCAGTAGCCCACCTGGATTTCAATTCAGGGTTAATCGAACCACAATTAAAAGAAGCAGCACTCGCTTAGGCACGCGGAGCACCTAGTCTGCCTATTTGCCGGGGAAGCAGCGCATCAGTGTCTATCATAGGGGTGTGGGGCGCTGGAGCTGCTTGCGCCCGATCTGGAGGTTCGCGGGGCTTGAATGGATGGCCGGGGGGTGGTGCCAAGCACGGCGGTGCAGTAAGGTCGAGGGGAGGGTGCAGGCAGGGGACTAGGTCGGTGGTCGTTGGCGTTTCGAGGAAGATCGTCAACACTGACTGGCTGGAGGTAGATGAAGGTGATCTACCCATTATTTGTACATCGGACGGTGCAGAAAAAATGGACGGACCTATTTGTTTTCCGTCGACTGTTATTTTCATAGAGTCTGACATGCATGTTGTAGAGCTATCATATGTCTCCCGTCATTTATTTCTCACCGACCTGCTATCTGCTACCTTTACATTATACTAATTGTGCACACACTTCACCCGTACTCACACTATTGTTTTTTTATGCATGGGTATTTCAGACTCTGACGCGGTGTTGACGAATGTAGAAAAGAAAAGAAAGAAGTCGCTCCAGTGTAATTCGAACATAAGCACTAAGCGTTTCAGCGCTCTAAAGGGTGCAGTGTCAGCAGTTGGAGATAGTAAACATAGCTCTGCAGTTGATGATCTCAATTGCCACACACAACCATCCCAGGTGCTTGCTTTAACTTCGCGCTGTCAAATGTGGTTGCATGTTGCATATGGTGTCTAGCTTGTATTGCTTCCAGTTTGGTTAAATTGCATCTGCTTACTTTACACATTATACCTTTGATAATGACATGCCTTCCTGTTTTTGATACATACTACATATGTTTATTAACCATGTTCGTACATCAAACTAATGCTATTTTGTATCCCTCATCAATCACTTATGATGAGACAGTCACCCCAGTGGGTTACTGTGAGACGCCCTACTCGTTTAAAGAGTGCAGTGTCATCCTCCCGACATGATTCTCGAAACAGCAAGGCTAAATGAAGATAGTCAACGTAGCTCCCTAGTTGATGACCGCAATTCCCCCACACCACCATCGCAGGTGCTTGCTCTTACTTGGCAGTGTGATATGTGGTTGCATGTTGCATATGGTGTCTACCTTGTAATGCTTCTAATTAGGGTAAATTGCATCTGCTTAGTTAACACATTATACCTGTGAATATGACATGTCTTCCTGTTTTTGGTACATACTATATCTTTCTATTAACCATGTTCTTACATCAAACTACTTTTCTTATGTATCCCTCATCAATCACTTCTGACGATACACCTTTAAGTTGATAGTGTAATATTGGTTGCATCTTGCATATCATTCCAAACATGTATTGCCTCTAATTTGTTGAAGTGCCACTTATAATGAGACACATCTAACTTGGTAGAGTGATTTTGGTTGGATCTTTCATATGGTGTATAGATTACATTGCTTCCAATTTGTTGAAATGCCTTCTACTTAGCATTTTTCATACATATTCCATCCTCCTACAATGTGGTTGCCATACATAAAAGTTGTGTTCGTCAGTATCATGCACCAACGAATTTGGAAGTGCGAATTCCATTCCTTTTTCTTGTGTGTTTACTTGAAGAAGAGAGTCTCCCACAAGCTTGGGGGAGGCTTCTCCGATTACTTAATGCTTTGCCTGATCATCCTCTTAAGAAAAATGAAATACTTGACATCTTTTATAATTAACTAACCGATGCTTCCAAGGACTACTTGGATAGTTGTGTTGGTTGTGTTTTCAGGGAAAGAACAGTCGACGAGGCTGAATTATTATTGAATAATATGTTGACTAATGAAAATAATTGGACTCTCCCTGAGCAAATTCCTCAACCAATTGAGCCAACTCCTGAGCCTATTCCTAAACCCACTCCGAAGAAGAGAGATGTTCTATTTCTCAGTCCTAAGGATATGCAAGAGGCAAAGAAATCAATGAAAGAAAAGGGTATTAAAGCTGAAGATGTTAAGAATTTACCTCCTATTGAAGAAATACATGGTCTTAATATACCGCCTATTGAAGAACCGCATTGTCTTGATAACCCGACACAGGTAGTAAAGGTAAATTCTCTCTATAGATATGATAAAGTTGAAATTCCCTCTACTAAATTTCATAGCCCATGCTTAGATGAATTTGATGACTTTATGGCTAGACAAGAAAGTTTAATTGCTTATGTTGGTAGAGAGTTAAAGATTAATGCTTTCGAGATAGGATGCCTGAGTGATCATATGGCTAGAGTTAAAGGTGAACTTAAACTCGTTAGCAAATATGCTTCTATGGTTGCTACTCAAGCTGAGCAAGTACTTAAAGCTCAAAATGATTTGCTCGATGAATTAAATAATAAACCTGACTTTGCTGTTAGAGTGGCTACTAGAACTGGTAGAATGACTCAGGAACCTTTGTATCATGAAGGCCACCCTAAAAGAATCGAGCAAGATTCTTAGAGAAATAATTTAGAGGCACCTAGTTCTTCTAAAAAGAAGAAAAAGAAAAATGATAAAACTTTGCATGCTTCTAGTGAACCTACTATAGACACACCTGAGAATCCCAATGATATTTCTATCTCTGATGCTGAAACTCAATTAGGTGATGACATGAACCTAGTGATAATGTTAATGATAATGTTCATGTTGATCCTCAACCTAGCAAAAACAATGAAGTATAAATTGAACCTATTGTTGATCTTGATAACCCACAATCAAAGAATCAGCGTTATGATAAGAGAGATTTTGTTGCTAGGAAGCACGGTAGAGAAAGAGAACCATGGGTTCAGAAACCCATGCCCTTTCCTCCTAAACCATCCAAGACAAAGGATGATGAGGATTTTGAGCGCTTTGCTAAAATGATTAGACCTATTTTCTTACGTATGCGTTTAACTGATATGCTTAAAGTAAATCCTTATGCTAAGTATATGAAGGATATCATTACAAACAAAAGAAAGATAGCGGAAGCTGAAATTTTCACCATGCTTGCTAATTACACTTTTAAGGGTGGAACCAAAGAAACTTGGAGATCCGGGGGTACCAACTATACCATGCTCCATTAAAATAAATTACGTTAGAACTGCTTTATGTGATCTTGGAGCCGGTTTTAGTGTTATGCCTCTCTCTTTATATCATAGACTTGAATTGAATAAGTTGACACCTACTGAAATATCTTTGCAAATGGCCGATAAATCAACTGCTAGACATGTCGGTATTTGTGAGGATGTGCCTATTGTGGTTGCAAATGTCACTATCTTAACGGACTTTGTTATTCTTGATATTCCCGTGGATGATAATATGTCGATTATCCTTGGTAGAACCTTTTTGAATACTGTAGGGGCTGTTATTGATTGCAACAAAGGCAATGTCACTTTTCATGTTAATGGTAATGAGCATACGGTACACTTTCTGAGGAAACAATCTCAAGTTCATAGCATCAACTCTATTGGAAAAGTTCCAATTATTATTATTGGAGGTTTTGAAATTCCTCTCCCTACTATCAAGAAAAAGTATGATATTCTTATTATTCGGGATGTTCATATTCCCATTGAGGTAACTTAGTGTTATTCAAAATTTCTCTGATTCTGTGTTATTCGGAATGAGTTTGTTAACAAGACTTGATCAACCTTGTTAGTGGATTCATTTTGATGATCATGAGATGGATGAAACTAGAAGGCACAACCTTATGTACCCTCTTTTTACTTTCTGTTATTTAGTATAAATAAAGCAAAAATAGTATTATCTGTCACTTTTCTGAATTATCCGTGCAACAAAAAATATCCCGAAAATAAAAGTGCTCCAAATGCCGTGCAAATTTTGTATGATTTTTTATGGAATATTTGAGGATTTTAGGCACTGAAATCACTGCAGGAGGGGCAAGCACCAGGCCATGAGAGTGGTGGGCGCGCCCACCTTCCCTGGGCACTGGGCGCGCCCCCTGTCTCGTGGGCCCCTGGTGGCCCCCCCTCCACTTATGTCAGCACCCACACACTCCATTTTCTTCCCAAAAAAACCATCCAGCTCAAGCATGAGTTCTAGCTCATTTTGCTGGGATTTTCGATCTCCTTGCTCAAAGCTCCATTCACAAAACTGCTTTGGGAGATTGTTGCTTGGTATGTGACTCCTCCATTGGTCCAATTAGTTTTTGTTCTAGTGCTTTATTCATTGAAAATTTTTGCTGCATAGGTGACCATGTTCTTGAGCTTGCATGTTGAATTCATGAGGTCCCCAGCAAGTCTAATGCATGATATAGGCTCTAGGAACTTGTAGGAGTGGTTGCTACCAATCTTGTTTAGTTTCATTCACTTTTATTTTGAAGTTACTAAAATTTCAGAAATTTTCAGAAAATGTTAAGGAGACTTTTGAGGGGCTCTTCTAGCCAAGGCTCCCAGGAAAAACAAGCTAAAGAGAAGGAAAAAGCCAAGCATAATCTTCCTCGCATAGTGGAAGTACGGCCGTGTGAATGGCCATGCGATAATTTCTTGAAAGAAGCTGGAATTCATGAAGATTTTTATTCTTTGATCGAGAATACAGGCCTCACTGATTTCCTCCATGACCGAACCGATCAGTATCTCTTAATCATCAATACTTTCGTGCAAAACTTTTATTATTATCCTAAGAAGTCACCGCCTTCAGTATCATTTCATATATATGATGAATTCAGAGAAATGTCTTTACGTAATTTTTGAGCGGTATGTAGGATACCCTTTGATGGAAAATTAGAGGAACCCCATCGTAAAGATGTGGATGGCTTTGTTAACACTATCACTGTAGAGGATCCCAAGAAGGGTTCCGATGCGAAAATCTCTAGCATACACTTTCCTGTTTTATGCTACTTTGCCATATTTGCTAGTAGATGCTTGATTGGTCGTGGGAATAGTGGAAACTTTAATGTTCCTGATATTATCATTCTTCACCATGCCTTGTTTGGAGATAATAGTTTTAGTATGGGTGTCGTCATTGCTAAACGGCTAAGCCTGAATCGTACAAAAGGCCCCATCTTTGGAGGTATCTATGCTTCACGTCTTGCTAGACATTTTGAGATACCTATTAGGCACCATGAGAAAGAGGAGACAAAATTGCCTCCTTACATTTTAGATTACAAGAGCATGGTAGCACACGAGTTTATTGTTGACAACAAAGAGAAGATGCTCTTGTATAACCTTAGATTTAATAAGAAACACAATGAGACTATTATTTTGCCTGCGCCTCTGTTGTTTGATTTGATTGCATATAATTTTCTTGTTACACCGGAAGCAGTGTACGCTCATCGAGGCCAAGCATCCACTCCAGAACCTGAGCCTGAGTCGGAACCTGAACTGGACCCTTATGGTGCATCATCTTACCAGTGGGACCAGGAGATGGCCAGCCAGTGGTATCCTGATTACACCTCTCAGTACACCGGGGAGAGTAGCAGCGGTCCTTGGCATTAGACCAACTTAGGCCAAAAGCCTAAGCTTAGGGTAGTACATATTTCTCATCGACTTTATATTCATGTTCACACACTAGTCGTCGGTGCTCATACTCTTTCATTATATTATCCATGCTAGTTTAATTTTCTTTTTCTCGCTTTATTTTTGTGTGTTTGATAAACCTTAATAAAAACCAAAAAATTAGTTAGTTTAATTTCCATGCTTGTAGTAGAAATTAAAATGAAAACCCAAAAAGATTTCTCGTTCTTCTTCTTACTTGTTGGGAGCTTTCCCATGTAAATAGTTTAATTTTCTTTTCTTTTCTTTGGGGGTCAAGAGTATAAGACCATATTGAAAATGTTTAGTGGCTCTCATATGCATGATTGTTTATTTTACTTAGAGCCCATATTACTCTGTCTTCTCTCTTGAGTTGAATGCTTGCAGATTCCAACTTAGTCTAATGCATGTGCACTCTTATTATTATACACATCGTTCGGTCGTGCAAGTGAAAGGAAATAATGACGATATATGATGAACTGATTGAGATGAGAAAAGCTGGTATGAACTCGACCTCTCTTGTTGTTTTAAATATGATGAGTTCATCATTCCTGGTTCAGCTTATTATGAAGTAAACATATTTGCAATGACATTTAGAGATTATAGTTGCTTGTGCCATGCTTGATTAGCTATGAGTTATAATGGTTTACCTTGCATGCCAACATGCTATTAGAATGATTATGATGTGGTATGATGGGATTGTATCCTCCTTTGAATGAATTGAGTGACTCTACTTGGCACATGTTCACGCATGTAGTTGAAACAAATCAACATAGCCTTCATGATATTTATGTTCATGGTGGATTATATCCTACTCATGCTTGTATTCAGTGTGAATTAATTTTAATGCATGTTCATGACTGTTGTCGCTCTCTCAGTTGGTCGCTTCCTAGTCTTTTGCTAGGCTTCACCTGTACTAAGCGGGAATACTGCTTGTGCATCCAAACTCCTTAAACCCCAAAAGTTGTTCCATATGAGTCCACCATACCTTCCTATATGCGGTATTTACCTGCCGTTCCAAGTAAATTTGTATGTGCCAAACTCCAAACCTTGAAATGAAATTATGTTTTGTATGCTCGAGCAGCTCATGTTTCAACTAGGGCTGCCTATATCTTCCATACTAGGTGGGTTATTCTCAAGAGGAGTGGACTCCGCTCCTCATTCACGAGAAAGGGCCGGTAACCGGGATGCCCAGTCCCATGATCCAAAAAGATCAAAGCAAATCAAAATAATTAAACAAAACTCCCACGGGGCTGTTGTTAGTTGGAGGCACTTGTTGTTTCGAGCAAGCCATGGATTGATGCTTGTTGGTGGTTGGCGGAGTATAAACCTTTACCATTCTGTTTGGGAACTGCCTATAATGCATAAAGTATGGAAGATACAGCCATCTCATAGTTGTTGCATTGACAGTGAAAGCATGCCGCTCAAAATGTTATTCAATCTCTATTTTCAAATCGAGCTCTGGCACCTCTACAAATCCCTGCTTCCCTCTGCGAAGGGCCTATCTATTTACTTTTATGTGGGTCATCACCCTTCTTATTAAAAAGCACCCGCTGGAGAGCACACTGTCATTTGCATTCATTATTATTGGTTTATATTGGGTATCACTTGACTGGATCTCTTTTACCATGAATTACAATGTTTAGTCAGTCCTTGATCTTTAAAGGTGCTCTGCATTTATGTTTTGCGGTCTCAGAAAGGGCTAACGAGATACCATTTTGTTATATCATGTTATGATTGTTTTGAGAAAGTGTTTTCATTCGAGTTTTATTATTATGGCTCGCTAGCTGATTATGCTATTGATATGAGTAATTGTGAGACCTAGGTGTTATTGTGAGTATGGTTAGTTCATAATACTTGCTGAAACTTGAATCCTAGCTTTGCATGTTTACAACAACAAGAGCAAACAGAGTTTGTAAAAGTTTTTCTTCATCACTTTCAGTTTATCAACTGAATTGCTTGAGGAAAAGCAAAGGTTTAAGCTTGGTGGAGTTGATACGTCTCCAACGTATCTACTTTTCCAAACACTTTTGCCCTTGTTTTGGACTCTAACTTGCATGATTTGAATGAAACTAACCCGTACTGACGTTGTTTTCAGCAGAACTGCCATGATGTTGTTTTATGTGTAGAAAACAAAAGTTCTCGAAATGTCTTGATAATCCACGGAGGCACTTTTTGGAAAATATAAAAAATACTGGCAAAAGAATTAAAACTAGGGGGTCCACACCCTGTCCACGAGGGTGGGGGCGCGCCCACCCATCTGGGCGCGTCCCTTGTCTCGTGGGCCCCTTGAGGCTCCGCTGACCTCAACTCCAACTCCATATATTCCGTCTCACGGAGAAAAAAATCAGAGAGAAAGTTTCATCGCGTTTCACGATACAGAGCCGCCGCCAAGCCCTAATCTCTATCGGGAGGTCTGATCTGGAGTCCGTTCGAGGCTCCGGAGAGGGGGATTCGTCGCCGTCGTCATCATCAACCATCCTCCATCACCAATTTCATGATGCTCAGCGCCGTGCGTGAGTAATTCCATCATAGGCTTGCTGGACGGTGATGGGTTGGATGAGATTTACCATGTAATCAAGTTAGTTTTGTTAGGGTTTGTTCCCTAGTATCCACTATGTTCTGAGATTGATGTTGCTATGACTTTGCTATGCTTAATGCTTGTCACTAGGGCCCGAGTGCCATGATTTCAGATCTGAACCTATTATGTTTTCATGAATATAAGTGTGTTCTTGATCCTATCTTGCAAGTCTATAGTCACCTATTATGTGTTATGATCCGACAACCCCGAAGTGACAATAATCGGGATACTTCTCGGTGATGACCGTAGTTTGAGGAGTTCATGTATTCACTATGTGCTAATGCTTTGTTCCGGTTCTCTATTAAAAGGAGGCCTTAATATCCTTTAGTTTCCGTTAGGATCCCGATGCCACTAGAGGGTAGGACAAAAGATGTCATGCAAGTTCTTTTCCATAAGCACGTATGACTATATATGGAATACACGCATACATTACATTGATGAACTGGAGCTAGTTCTGTGTCACCCTATGTTATAACTATTACGTGAGGAATTGCATCCGACATAATTATCCATCACTGATCCATTGCCTACGAGCTTTTCACATCTTGTGTTTCGCTTATTTAATTTTCCGTTGTTATTGTTACAATCACTACAAAACCCAAAAATATTACTTTTGCTACCGTTACCTTTATTATCATACTACTTTGCTACTAAATACTTTGTTGCAGATCCTAAGTTATCCAGGTGTGGTTGAATTGACAACTCAGCTGCTAATACTCAATAATATTCTTTGGCTCCCCTTGTGTCGAATCAATAAATTTGGGTTGAATACTTTACCCTCGAAACACTACAAAAAAAGACACATCCGTGACATTTTGGGCCGAACAAATTTTTTTTCTGTCATACATATGACACTTCTATGACGATAATTGTGACAAAACCCGGTATCATCATAGATGTGGTGGGCTCCTACTTCTATGACAAAAAATCATGACAGAAAATGGGCTTTTCGTCCTGGGCGGGCCGGAGACGCAGCTGCATGACATTCTTTGGGCCGTCCATGACGGAAAAAACCATGGTAGAAATTTCGGGGAGTTCCCGGTTACGGTGGGAGGTTGGGGGCCGAGCGATGCACGTTTCTCTCATACACGTGCGAGGCTTTGTCTCTAACTGAACCCGAGCGAGGCGTTGGGATCTAACTAAACCCGAGCGATTGCACTGCAGGCTACGCGTTACTAAACCCGAGCGATCGATCGATGGCTATTAATTGAACCCGATCGAGCGATTCCTTCGCTACTGCTGCTAACTGAAGCCGATCGATTGGATGAACAGTGAGCGCTGCGCAGGGAGGGGGGAGGGGGTTGGATGAACAGTGAGCGGCGGTGTTGCCTCTGGATGAACAGGACCCCGTGGTGTGGAGTGCTGGATGAACAGTAGAGGGTGGAGGGGTGGCCGTGGAGGGGTGGTTGAACAGGACCCCGTGGTGTGGAGGGTTGGATGAACAGTAGATGGTGGAGGGGTGCCCGTGGAGGGGTGGTTGAACAGTAGCCGGTGGAGTAGCGCACGGTGGAGGCTGGATGAACAAGAGCCCATGGAGGCTGGAGGAGGTCGACGGTAGCCCATGGAGGCAGGAGGAGGTCGACGGTGGAGATGAACAGTATCTCGTGGTGTCCCGTTTTATGGTACGCCACACCCCTCCCGATGAACAGGAACCCCGTTTCGACCGTAGGAGGTCCGTTTCGTCCGTTTTGCGGTACGCCACACCCCTCCCGATCAACAGGACCCCGTTTCGACCGTAGGAGGTCCGTTTCATCCATTTTGCGGTACACCACACCCCTCCAGAGCAACAGGACCCCCCTTTTCGACTGTAGGAGGTCCGTTTCCTCCGTTTTGCGATACGCCACACCCCTCCCGATCAACAGGACCCCCGTTCTGAACGTAGGAGGTCTGTTTCCTCCATTGTGCGGTACGCCAGGCCTCGTTTCCATCGCATGTTCCATCCAAGCCGGTTGGCTCCCATGCATTCCGTTGCCTCCCGATGAACACGACGCATTCCGTTGCCTCCCGATGAACACGACGCATTCCGTTGCCTCCCCATGAACACGACGCATTCTGTTGCCTCCCGATGAACACGACGCATTCTGTTGCCTCCCCATGAACACGACGACGATGTTGTTTCTCCGTTCCAACCCAGCCATGTACACGAGCCCTTTCTCCGTTCCGACCCAGCCATGTACACAAGCCCTGGCCGTACGTATGCGCGAGTAGGCGTTCAAGACCCTGCCCGTATGTACGTATGTGGCCGTATTTTCTTTCTTGCACCCTCGCCGTTGTACGTACGTGCACATGCTACGTCCGCGCCTCTACTATGACACGTGTGCGCCTCTACAACGACCAGTATGTACGTACACGTTCACGACCAGAATGACAATGTTACGCTTCGACCAGGTGGGTCCCGACTGCGAGGCACTTCCTTGCCTGCAAAGATGTAGCTGGTGGGTCCCAGCAGTCAGGGGGAGAATCGTTTTTTTTGCCCGGATGCACTTCCTTGAGTGCGAAGATGTAGCTGGTGGGTCCCAGCAGTCAGGGGGAAATGTTTTTTCGCAAAATACGGTTGCCCGTCCGGTGGGTCCCCACTGTCAGGTGGAGGAATAATTATTTTGTGCGTAATAAGGAGGCACTTCCTTGCTGCGGCCATGGACCCAGCTGTCAGCCTCTCCACGTACAGTCCATGTTCGATGGAAGCCATTCCTTGACCATGTTGACCACGCCGCGCCGAGAGCACCAGGGCGGTGGACGACGGCGAGGCCTAGGAAGGGGACGACACGGAGCCGGGGAAGACGCGGCAGTGGATGCCCACGCATAGAGGAGTATGAGGGTTCACTGGTTCGCTGCGGTGTAGGCTGTCATCACCGCAGAATAACAGGGGGTGTGGGTGAGTAAAGGGATGGCCTGGCCAGCAGTGGGAGTAGTAGGGGGCGGTGAGGCCTCCGCAGCATCGCAGCCGGCCATGGGAGGCAGGAGCACGAGGCACGACCAGCGCTGGTTTGGGCGGCTGGAGCAAGAAGACCAGAGGTTGAAGAAGCACTACGTCTGTTGGATGGACATCGTACGGTCATGGGAGCTAGAATCGTGCATATTGACTAAGTTGACAAAGCCCTCCATCCCCGTCAACTTAGTAGGCCCACAAGTCAGCCTGCCACTATACTGGGTCCCAGCTAACAGGGGGAGTATTCATTTTTTTTGTGCGTAATAAGGAGGCACTTCCTTGCGTGCGAAGATATAGCTGGTGGGTCCGAGCTGTCAGCGGCGGTAACATTTTTTTCATGAAATATAGAGGCCCTTTCGGTGGGTCCCTAATGTCAAGTGAATGAGTCATTATTTTGCGCGTAATAAGGAGGCATTTCCTTGCGTGCGGCCATGGACCCAGCTGTCGGCCTCTCCACGTACAGTCCACTTCAGATGCATGTCGGTCGTTGACCACGTTGACCAGGCCGCGCCGAGAGAACCAGGGCGGTGGACAACGGCGAGGCCTAGGAAGGGAACGACACGGAGGCAGGGAAGACTCGGCAGTTGTTTCCCACGCGGAGGGGAGTACGACTGTACGAGGGTTTACTGGTTCGTCTGCCGTCGCCGAAGAATAACAGCAGGTGTGGGTGAGTAGATGGATGGCTAGGCCAGCGATGGGAGTATAGTGGGGCGGTGAGGCCTGCGCGGTAGCACAGTCGGCCGCGGGGAGGAGGGAGCAGGCAGTCCCGCCGGCGCTTGTTTGAGCGGCTGGAATAGGAAGAGCAGAGATTGAAGAAGCACGACGGTCGTTGGATGGACATCCACCAGTCACTGCTTGTGCGTCAACCTTTTTTTTAGGAAAGCCTCAAATCTGTGGAAAACAGCATACAGCCCATCTGCCATAATTTCTAATAATTTACAGCCCATTTGCTAATTCTTAAGGTTTTTTTTGGAGCCCATATTCTTTTTGTTAGCATTACAGCCCATATTGTGGCCACGGTTAAAAAATTATACGAAATTTTGCATATTTCGGTGCGGTCCAAACTGTTTTTAATCCCGAAATTTCGACTCACATTCAAACTGATTTTAAAAATAAATGTATATCAACATAAAATCCAACAAATTCTCCACGCATAAAAATTAATGTAGTTTAAAATCTCGAAATGAAAAAAAGATATTTGAAACTAATTGCCGGTTTGATGTGTTTTAAAAATGTACAGCCCATTTCTCATTACTGATAGGCCATTTTCTCGGCCAGCCGAATGAAGCTCTCCTCGTCTTGAAAGATTTGCAGCCAAACAGGCCTGACAAAGTGACTTACTTGGCAAATCACAAAAAAACTGGGTTGTGGCTGTGGACCCAGCTGTCAGTCTCTCCACGTACAGTACTCATCCGATGGAAGTCGGTCGTTGACCACATTGACCATGCCGTGCCGAGAGCACCAAGGCAGTGGACGACGACAAGGCCTAGGAAGGGGACGACATGTAGCCGGGGAAGACGCGGCAGTGGATGCCCACGCGAAGAGGAGTACGAGGGTTCACTGGTTCGGCTACGGCGTGAGGCTGCCGTCGCCGTAGAATAACAGGGGGTGTGGGTGAGTAGAGGGATACCCTGGGCCAGCGGTGGGAGTAGTAGGGGGCGGTGAGGCCTCCGCGGCATCACAGCCGGCCACGAGAGGCAGGAGCACGCGTTACGACCTGCGCTGCTTTGGGCGGCTGGAGCAAGAAGACCAGAGGTTGAAGAAGCACTGTGGCCGTTGGATGGACATCGTACGGTCACTAGAGCTAGAATCGTTCATATTGACTAAGTTGACAAAGCCCTCCGTCCTCGTCAACTTAGTAGGCCCAAAAGTCAGCCACCCACTATGGTGGGCCCCAGCTAGCAGGGGGTATTTGGTGCGTAATAAGGAGGCACTTCCTTGCGTGCGAAGATAAAGCTGGTGGGTCCGACCTGTCAGCGGGGGGAACGTTTTTTTCGCGAAATACAGAAGCCCTTCCCATGTACAGTGCACGTACATTGCGTAATAAGGAGGAACTTTCCTTGTGTGCGACCATGGATCTCGTGGGTCCCAGCCGTTAGGCTCTCCACGTACAATCCTCTTCCGATGACTCTCGTATGTTGACCACACCACGCCGAGCGCACCGAGGCGGTGGACGACGGTGAGGCCCCAGACTGGAATGACCCGGAGATGGGGAAGACGCGGCAGTGGAGTCGCAGATGGAGAGGAGTGGGAAACTTGACTGGTCCGGGTGCGGGGTGGGCTTACACTCGGCAGAGAATAACAGGAGGTGCGGAGTGGAGGGATGGCCTGGCCGTCGGCGGGGTAGCGTTTCGCTGAGGAGCGCAAAACAAAGCCGCTAGACGCCGAAGGCTGGAGCAGGCAGTTTCGGCAGTGCTGGGGGAAGAAGACGAGAAATTGAAGAAGAATGCCGGCCGTTGGATGTAAATCCAACACCTTCTTAGGCTTCGACCTACTGGCCCACATGTCAGCCAGTCCATTTGTTTTTTTAGTCCATTTGGTGGGCTGGGTGAAATAATGATGTAGCATCTATGCAACCCGTTTAAATCCCATTTGCATTTCTCGAAATCCATGGACTTGCTGGGCTGGGTGAAAATATCATGTTGGGCTAGACGGAGAAATGTTATAAAAACATAAACACATGATTGCACGTCAGTAAAATCTTTGCAAGCTTATGTATGCAATCACTAGGAGTTAACTTGGCAAGTTATATATAAACAATTATTATTATTATTTTGTAAGAACTTTCAACTTACAAAATAAAATATCATTTTAATTTGATGAGTTAATAGTACGTGGGGTATTATTATTTTTTAGGCTAGACGTGGGATAGTTGAGTTGGTTCTAGGGGAAAGTACTGGGAGAAAACTCTGTTTACATCGAAAAAGAAAGTGGGAGAAAATTCAAAGACCTGTTGGGTCCACCTGAGGAGAGGAATATGTTGGGAGGAAGGACATTCAAAGCATGGCAGCCAAGTGAACTAGTTTTTTTACGGATAAGTGAACTAGTTTACATACATAATCAAATAGCCACTAAAAAAGCAATCAGGTTAATGGGTTCTTAAAATAAATATTTCGGACAAAATGGATAATTACAACACATAGGCTAATGCATGAAACCCTCAGATGATAAAGGTGCTTATAAACAGATAAAGTACAACATCTAGACCTTCCTGGCATGCTTGATCATGACGCTGCGGCTGTCCGTATACTCGTCGGTTACGGGAAGCAGACACGCCCTCATGTCCAAGATCTACCTGTACATGTCGTAGCATGCTTATGCGTCCTTGGTCGCGTAGGTTATGTAGGCTAGATTCAGAGGTACCTCCCACGTGTTTAGGTCATCTTCTTTCATGTTGGCATATCAGGGGTCGATGATGGTCTCAGCGAGGTCAACCACGGAGTCCTTCTCCTGCCCGTTGTTGATGATCTTGTATTGCTTCTGGATGTCGACAAGCTTCTTGCACCAGATGGCCGAATTGTCGCGTTCTTCCTTCTCTCCACCATAGCGAAGGTGCAGTCAGCACTGCCGATGAAACGGGCGAATGCTCCAGAACCTGGTGCGGCCATAGGACTAAGGCGAGGCAGAGCTTCACCGAGTCTGTATCGTTGTTGTACATCACATTCAACTTGGTGTAGCCATAGGACTGAACGGCGAACTAACTCCTTGCTGAAGTCCATATCCAGCAAGCTCACCCCTCGGATCGCCATTGGAGTCTCTTCGAGTGAACGAGTGTGTAGGCGGCGGCAGCAGTTCGTTTTCCAGCTCTTGGGGAACTGGATTCAACAGTAAGCTGAGTGTGTACAGGTGACAACAGTTACTACCCCTCCCTCCTTCGCTGCACGCCCGACAGAAGATGCACCCTCGGCGCATTCAAACGCCTCCATTAAGAAACCTACTCCGGCCACACGTCGATTCACGAGCGGGTCTGTATTAGTACTATAATAACAGGAGTTAGTGGTCACTTTACTTAAATTTAATTAGCTTTAATAGAAATTTATACTTAGAACAAGCAATGCATTGGCTCGTTCTATCAGTGCCACGGGATCAACATGCACAACAATTAGAATTATTATTCTCAGGACGCACACGATCAGGACATTTGTCACACTTTCACAAAGATAATACTACCAAGTTTTAACTGTTTGTTATGGTTGTTGTCCTCTGCATCATCATGTCATGTTTCTGAGCTTGCAAGATTCAGAACCAACAAATAAGATCCAAATAATAAGTACAACAAAGATGCCTACACATCTCATTGATTCCCAGCTTGCAAGATTCAGAACCAACAAATAAGATCCAAATAATAAGTACAACAAAGATGCCTACACATCTCATTGATTCCCAGCTTGCAAGATTCAGAACCAACAAATAAGATTCAAATAATAAGTACAACAAAGATGCCTACACATCTCATTGATTCCCAGCTTGCAAGATTCAGAACCAACCCATTAGAGCCTTTTGATAAAGTGAATATCGGGATTAAATCCATCTTGGCTAGCCATGTCATACAATCGAAGAACTTGGCGAATGTTGTTGACCGTCACAACATCTGTAGTTGAGTATTCATGTTTGCACAGCACAAACAAGGAGACAGGAGAGCATGCTTTAACTTTAATAGCGGCCTCCTTGAACTCAACCTCCAGCTCCACTAGGATGAGGTCTGCCTGGAGGTCCATGATTCAATTCATGCGCCTTTTTCTGCAGTTCACCTGAAATGAAGCAAAGATTGCATCATTCAGCTAGCAAGAAGTACTTGCTCTTGTGAGCTGGCAGGTTCTTCTTTAGTAGTTGCACTAAAATTGAGGAACATTAAGGTTGGATGTCCGGCTCATGTAAGGTGCAACTATAATTTTCTTATCCTTTTGTGCAGTTCCACTAAAATAAAGTGCCATTGTGGTGATAGTGACAGCTCCATCTTGCAAAGGCTAATAAAATGTTGCACGAGATTACTAGCAGAACTTCACGGAGATTTTAAAAACTCCAATCACCATTTTGTGCAGTTCCACCAAAATTGAGAGATGTTGCCCACGTGACATTTTATTTGAACTACACAAGACACTCATTCCAAAAAAATTGTTTTGTGCAGTTCACCAAAAGGTCACAATAGCAACAAGGCGAAATGGATATCCCTATCTGCACAAAATGATAGAAAGTAAACAGTTGCTGGTCAATAAGAATATACAAAACATATACAAAATGAAAAGAAGCATCTTAATTATGTTCATGGCAATCACGCAAGGACAGTAGAAATTTTAAAACGTGAGCAATGCTTCATGTTACCAGAAGCATTACGATCAACAATGAGATTCCTCAAATATGGGATTACTTTAATGGTGGCATTGCTTGTTTACCAGACATAGTAAATCAACAGCAGCTAAAGAGTTGGTTTAAGGGCATGGGACCATGGGGACACCAGGACACTCAGCAGTGTAAAGGAGCAACTTACTTATCATACTGGGGAAAACAGCACGAGTGCCATTTGTAACACAGTTTAATTGCATCTTATCACTGGAGGCATTAGATTAACAATAACACTTGTTAGACATGTCCCTAAGGTAATAGTGTGATCGCTTCATTTTACATGTGCCCTTACATTAATAACAGCAAAAGGTTGGTATAAGGACATGCGACAGTGGACGCATCAGTACAATGTACCCACAAGGAGGCATAAAGTGGTGATGTCGAGCTTGTTCACGCTATGTGAGGGCAGCAAACCTAATCCTGGAGACCTTGTACTATGTGAGGGCAGCAAATCTAATCCTGGAGACCTTTTACTATGTGAGGGCAGCAAATCTAATCCTGGAGAACTTTTACTATGTGAGGGCAGCAAATCTAATCCTGGAGACCTTTTACTATGTGAGGGCAGCAAATCTAATCCTAAGACCTTCTACTATGTGAGGGCAGCAAATCTAATCATGAGACCTTTTACTATGTGAGGGCAGCAAATCTAATCCTGGAGACCTTTTACTATGTGATGGCAGCAAATCTAATCATGTACATACTCTATTGGCTTGTCCACTAGCCGCCACTTTCTATCCTTTTTTCAACCAATAATAGATATATTCCTTATCCAGTTTGTACTGCGTTTTCCCATTATTTCCCTTTTCAACCAAGAGACCGGTTGGGTATCCGGTCTCTACTACTATCACCATATTATTTCCTCTTTGAATCAAGTCCTAGATTCATGCTACAACTTTCCCCCCTTTCTTCGTTGTTTGAACAAAGCCCTAGATTCGAACGTATGAAGTAGCTTTACCTCTAATAATACTAAAAAATTTAGGTGGCTTTGGAAGAGATGATGGGAGTAGAAAAAGATGCACATGCAGACACATGGGGAGCTGGGGCAGTAGACCAAGGCCGCTTTCGAAGAACTTATACCTGAGGGTCACCGGGATGTCGGCGGCGGCAGGTCGGATCTGCGGACAATACGGCAGGGAGGAAGAAGGGTCGGAGGACCTCCCGAGCCGGTGCTGTGTCGGAGAGAACGGCATGGGCAGAGGATCGGGCCCCTCTAGTAGCTATGGGTTTCCTCCCTCGGCGGCGATGACCGCGTGAATGATGCACCTTTTAGTCCTCTACACACACCGGCCGAAGGGATCCGGCCAGATCTGTGACCAGCGGTGAGCAGAGAGAAAATGTTGCTACCATTGTCTTGTTTATATCTGGAGAGGATGAGAGAATGAAGAGAGCAACCCTAGTAAAGCAAGCGCTCAGGCCCCTGCGTCCATATATAGTGGAGTGATTATCTTTTTTCTCTCCACAACAAGTGTTTCAATTTGTGTACGTGGCATTAAAGAAAAGAAACTCTCTATTTAAGGTGACTACTCTACGACTCCTACTTACTACTGGTGAATAAACATACAGTAAGTATTGTATTTATATAGAACGAACAAGCTCGAACTATTTTCGCGTAGTTAAAAGTTGAGGGCGGGGCTTTTCCCGGGCAGTACGCGCGGCAGTTTTCGGGTAGGCGGTTTGACAAAGAGGCGAGGAGGGTGAGCGAGTGGGGATGTGCGATTTGACGACGCGTCACTGCTGGAAAGACTTGTGATATGACCACTCACTATAGTCATGAATTACTGGCGCTCCGACCAGGGTGGTGCCCCCCTTCCGTTCCGCGCTCTAATCTGGTGCATGACATGTCGACCCGGATGCTGGCTCTCCCACATGTCGAAGTAGTAAGAAGCAGCAAAGAATGATGCGGTATATACTAGTACTATACTACACCCTCCGTTCCTAAATATAAGTCTCTGGAGAGATTTCACTATGGACCACTGTAACGCCCTGGATGCAACTTTCCATATTCGTAAGTCCAACTCTTGCCTTTTCCGGAGATGCGATATGTTATTTCCTCCATGTTTGGGTTTTTGTCTGTTGTTTTGCATTTTGTTCTTGTTATGCATCTCATCTCATGTCATCATTCACATTGCATCGACATCATTTTCATAAAACTTGCATCCGTTCAGGTTCCGCCGGTTCTCTCCGTTGTCCGTTCGGAGTCTAGACACACTCGCACGCGCCCGCGGCACCTCCGAAATATATTTTATTAGTGGCATAAAAATGTTCTCGGAATGGGTTGCAACTTGTCGTGCAGTCTTATTATAGTGTAGACAGACCGCCTATCAAGTTTCGTTGCATTCGGAGTCCGTTTGACTGCCCAACCGTTAAACATAGCGGTACCGTTGCCGGTACCTTCGTCGGACATTTTTGGTCTCCGGAAACCGTTGCCGGGCTGCCTTCTCTTCTCTCCTCTCAGCCCAACTCTTCTACACAGCCCACCAACCCCTCTCATAGTCCCTCTCCGCTCCGGAGCCGTTCGATGGCGATCGTATGCTCCGAAAAGCCCCCAAAACCCCTCAAACCCTAGCCTCTAGCTATAAAAGGAAGCCTCCCCTTCCATTTATGGCGGCAGACAACTCCCTCCTTGAAATCTGCGCGCCGCCAGCCTCCTCCCACCTTCTCCTTGCTTTCCGCGCCGGCCTATCCCACCTCTGCCACTTGGCGCCGCCGCCACCGTGCCCCGGGCCAACCGGGCACTGCCACATCAGCCCCCAGCGCCCCGTGCAGCCAATGCCCCGGTGCCATGTGGCCTCGCCACGTCTCCCCAGCCTCCCTAGCGCCCCGTGCAGCCAATGCCCTGGTGCCATGTGGCCTCGCCATGTCTCCCCAGCCTCCCCAGCGGCCGCGGCCCGCCGAGCCCATCGTGGGCCCGCGCCAGGCCCGACCGCGCCCGCCGCCGCTGCCCTTCGTCCCGAGCCGCTAGCTCGATCCCGCGCCCGAACTCCCGTCCACGCCTTCTCCTCGTCGCCGCCTTCCGCCGGCCTCGCGGAGCACCGCCGCCCGCCGGCGAACGTCTCGCTGGACCCAGGTCGTCGCCTCCTCCTCGCACCCTCTTTCTTTCTTCCTCTGTTGTTTCCTCTCTCTCACACATCTCTCTCTGCAGGAGGCAGACGCCATGGATGCCCATGCTCTGCCCTGAGTCAACCCTCGCCGTCGTTTCGCGCCAGATCCGGCCGGGGGCCGCCGAATCTTGCCGTCTCCGCCCTCCGTCCTTCACCTCCGCGCTGGAGATCCCCGTCCCCGCAACTCCGGTCGTCCCCTGCCGTGGCCTCCGCCTCGTCTGCATCGAGCGAGCGAGGGGAGCGCTCGCGTTGACCGCGCCTCCAGGCCCAGCGCGCTCCTTCGCGGCCTGTCGGCCTCCTCGAGATCCAACCGACCCATGAGGCCTGATGTGAGCTGCCCCGCGCCTGCCCTGTTCAGCCCCTACTCCAGATTTGGCCCGCATGTATTTTTTTTCCTGCTTGCGAATTTTGTCATTTTCCAGGATTTACCTGTTTTGCAGAATAGTCCCTAGATTTCATGCATGTAATAATTAATTAACTGTGCATCGGATTAAAATAATTTATATATGTAAAATGCTCAGAAAATTGTGTAGATTAATAATATGCCATTTTTATCCATGTTTAAAATGTTTAACATGCTGTTTGTGCTTATTTTGCATAATGCCATGTTAAAATGCTTTAATTCATAACTAAATAACCGTAGCTCGGTTTTAAATAAAATTTATATGTGAATGGGGTGGAAAAATGCCTAGTTTAATATGGTCCACTTTATGTTGCTGTTTAACAACATTAAAATTATGTTTAGGGCAGAACAGTACCAAATCCATAATTTGCATATGGGGATTTTCCGGACTTGTTGTTTATTATTCCGGCCTCATTTAAACTTGTCTAGATAGGTAGTTTTTCATGTGCTTCACCCCTTGCCATGTTTAATAACATTTAATATTGCTGGGTACAAAACAAGAGAGAACTAAATACTTGCATGTGGTGTTTCTTCAATATGCAACTCGTTGCATATTGAGCTCCACTTAATTTGTAGTATTGTTTGTGCACTTTGCCATGCCATGCCTCATTAAACTGGACATGCATCATACTTGTTTGTGCATCATGCCATGTTTGTGCTTGTGCATTTACCATGTTGTTTGTTTCTTTTCGGTGTTGCTTCTTAGTTCCGGTAATGTTGCGATTGTGAGGATTCGTTCGACTGCTCCCGTTCGTCTTCTTCATGGACTCGTTCTTCTTCCTAGCGGGATTTCAGGCAAGATGACGCTACCCTGGATCTCACTACTATCATTGCTATGCTAGTTGCTTTGTTCTATCACTTTGCTGCGCTACCTATCATCTGTTTGTCGAGCCATCCCATGTTGCCATGAACCTCTAACCTTTGACACCTTTCCTATGCAAACCGTTGTTTGGCTATGTTACCGCTTTTTCTCAGCCCCTCTTATAGCATTGCTAGTTGCAGGTGAAGTTGAAGATTTCTCCATGGTGGACAGGATTTTGTTGGGATATCACAATATCTCTTATATTATTAATGCATCTATATACTTGGTAAAGAGTGAAAGACTCGGCCTTATGCCAGGTGTTTTGTTCCACTCTTTCCGCCCTAGTTTCCGTCATACCGGTGTTATGTTCCCGGATTTTGCGTTCCTTACGCGGTCGGGTGATTTATGGGACCCCCTTGACAGTTCGCTTTGAATAAAACTCCTCCAGCAAGGCCCAACATTGGTTTTACCATTTGCCTCACCTAGCCCTTTTTCCCCTGGGTTTCCGGAGCCCGAGGGTCATCTTTATTTTAGCCCCCCCGGGCCAGTGCTTGTCTAAGTGTTGGTCCAAACCGAGCGATGTCCGGCGCCCCCTGGGCAACCAGGGTCTATGCCAACCCGTCGTCTTGCTCATCCGGTGTGCCCTGAGAACGAGATATGTGCAGCTCCTATCGGGATTTGTCGGCACATCGGGCTGCTTTGCTGGTCTTGGTTTTACCGTTGTCGAAATGTCTTGTAAACCGGGATTCCGAGTCTGATCGGGTCTTCCTGGGAGAAGGTCTATTCCTTCGTTGATCGCGAGAGATTGTCATGGGCTAAGTTGGGACACCCCTGCAGGGTATAATCTTTCGAAAGCCATGCCTGCGGTTATAGGCAGATGGGAATTTGTTAATGTCTGGTTGTAGACAACTTGACACCAGATCCGAATTAAAACGCATCAACCGCGTGTGTAGCCGTGATGGTCTCTTTTCGGTGGAGTCTGGGAAGTGAACACGGTTTCTGGGTTATGTTTGACGTAAGTAGGAGTTCAGGATCACTTCTTGATCATTACTAGTTGACGATCGTTCCTTTGCTTCTCTTCTCGCTCTTATTTGCATATGGTAGCCACCATATATGCTTAGTCGCTGCTGCAACCTCACCACTTTACCCCTTCCTTTCCCTTTAAGCTTTGCTAGTCTTGATACCCATGGTAATGGGATTTCTGAGTCCTCGTGGCTCACAAATTACTACAACAATAGTTGCAGGTACAGGTTATGCGATGATCATGACGCGAGAGCGATGCTTGCTTGCGTTGAGTTCTTCTTCTTCTTCTTCGATCACGGGATAGGTTCCAGGTCGGCAGCCTGGGCTAGCAGGGTGGATGTCGTTTGAGTTTCTGTTTGTGATTCATCCGTAGACGGATGATGCTCTCATGTATTGTAATGTTGTATTCGTGTGGCATTGTATGCCTTATGTATGTATCCCCATCTATTATGTAATGTTGATGTAATGATATCCACCTTGCAAAAGTGTTTCAATATGCGGTTTGTAACACCCCAAAAATTTAACCAGGTTTTAGTTATTAAAATTTTGCCAAGAGTTTAAAATTTTTGCCTGCAAGAATATATCTGTTGATTTCAAAACTTTTCTTTTAATATTAAGGAGTTTTTCCCAAGTGGATCCTTCCAAAACATATTGGACTTATTTTCCCTCTCATTTAGAAAAACATCTCTCAATCAGTAGATTTATTTATTAAATTATTTCACCCTGAACTACAACCATTTGATATATTTATCTAAAAATCCAACAAAAATTTGGAGATGTCATATGATGTCTCTAAATCACTTTTGAGCAATAATATATTTAATTCATTGCATATTTTGAGTGCTACACCTGTTTTCCCTTCTCTGGTCCAGTGGGCAATTTTGCACTACAACCCTTTTAAATATTTCTTTCTATCCTCCACCAAAATTATGGGATGTAAGTAGGAGAATATCATTCCATTATATGCAAAAATCCAGGGATGTTCTTCGAAAATTTTGAGTGAAACAACCTCATCTTCATTCTGGTCCAACATGATGGTTTGTACAGCAACCATATTCTTACTTACTCTTTGGCCCTAGATTATTTTCCCTACTTGTAGTCCTCCATGCTAAACCCCTAAGTCCAGGAGCATGCACTCATTGGATCATTTCTGCTTCATGAAATAATGCCCTTCACCTCCTGTCCAGATTTGAAGTTCTGCAAAACTTGCACTAGCAAGTTTATGCTTTTCACCAACTAACCTCACCACCCTCTTGTGCATCCAAAGAGACTTCAATCTGGAAGATTTGGCCACCCCAAGAAATGCCTAAGTGCTCTTGGCATTTTGTCAAACACTCTGTGGGCATGAACAGTTTTGGCATGATTGTAAGTTTGTGTTGTGAACTTTCCCATCTGTCCAAACCAAGTTGTCTAGTAGCCCTCTATATGTCCCTAACCTAGGCCTGTGGATTTTCATTAGATTTCTAGCAACTTGGGTCGCCCTGGCATTTCGTTGAACGAGTGTCGTGCACACCCAGAGCGCGAGCAGAGCGCGCGTTTTGCACGTGCTCGCGCCCGAGCCAACTCACCCCCCTGGATAAGTTTCCCCGAGCTCATCCAAATCCTCTCCCTCTCGCCACGTCACGCTAGAAGCCCCGACCGCCTCCTCGCCCCCTGCAGCGTAGCCAGCAAGCTGCTTGGCGGCACGCCTGCGGCCGCATCCGCCACCGCCATGAGCAGCACCGCCCAAGCCACCAGCACTTGCCACCTGCCTCCTGGAGTAGTGCGTGCAAATCCACAGCATCGTCCTCTAGCACTCGTCGCCGCCACGACGCCCTGCGGCTACAGAAAGACGGTCGCCGACGAGCTCATCCGCGGCCGCCACTGAACCGACCTTGTTGCCCTATAAAAGGAGGCATCAGAGCACGTTGTGTTCGCGAGGCAGCCTCAGCGTGCTCCCATAATGCTTCTGTGAACGCCAATCAACCCAGGGAGGCCTCCTTCCCCATCTCCGGCAACTACAACCGCCACCACTGCCTCGTTCACTCCGGCGCCACCAGGGCCTCCCCCTCCCGACACTCTACACCAGGAGCTTCCTCTCCCTCCCGTGAATAGATCCCCCTACTCAATTTGGTTCGGGAGCCATCGCCGCCACAAAACCACTTCGCCACCGAAGCCTCCTCCGCCGCGAAGCTCGCCGCCGGCAGCTCCCTCCATCCCCACCTACCTGACGACCACTGGGACGACCACCCTGGAGTGGCGGATCCATCCCTGCCCTCGGGGCCCTGCGAGGAGCCGCCAGTCGCCGGCGACGATCGTCGGGGCTCCGCCTCCACTCGGGACAGAGGAAGGAGAGGGAGAAAGACTAGTCAAATCTGACTAGTGGGCCCCCTGGACCCACTGTCAGTGACCCACCTCGTCGCCACGCGTGTTAAGTGAAAGCGTAAAAACCCCAAGTACGTTTCTCCCGCTTCGAAAGCGTATTCCCCTCTGAAACGTTTTTTCTTTTTTTGTTTTATTTAAAACCAGATTTGACCAGAACTTTGACTGGTTATATCTTTTTAAATATAACTCCAAATGAATTAATTCTTTTTCCTACCTCTCTCAAATATTGTCTAGTTTATTTTAAGATTTACTTGAAAAAATTTCAGAACAACTTTTTGTGCTGTTTTTATTTTGTGTGTTGATTCAAATTTATTTAAAATAGGACCTTGAAGAGAGAGAAGAAACTTTCAAAAGTTTTGAAGTGCACCCTGCCTTACCACACATTGAAGGCAAGCATTCTGAACCCCGGCATAATATTTTCGTGTGTTCGATGACACGTTTATAACATCACCTCACTTCGGAGAAACTTGTTATTTCATGTGACATGATCATATGCATGGGTGCATGTTATTGATTTCCATGCTGTTGGAAATGAACACACTTGTGATGATAATCACCCTCATGTGCCTTGCATGCATACCGGCAGGAACCCGGGAAAACCTCTGCCTTGGGTAGGCATGAGTTTGTCGCCGGTCTCTGTCGGGACGGTTATGTCTGGTATGGCTTGGCAAGGTGATATGAGCGGTGACTCTGTTGGTTGAAATATATTTCGTTATGCTAATCATGCAAGGAATACTTAAACCTCCTGAGTCGACCGTAGATCGAGTCTTGTTCCAGTAACCCCCATACTTGTTTCGTACTACCACTCGTCTCTACATCAAGTAGAGTACGGTTCAGTAAGTTGTCAACCCCTTTCTAGCACACACCATACAGAGAGGCCAGGGTGGAAGATACCGGTTGTAGCTGGTAGGCAGGCCACCTGGTCCGGGGGCATGGGTGTTTCCGGTTGGGACCGAGAGGGGGGCACCCCTTAGAGCGCGCGGTATAAATTTGATCCCATGCTATGCGAGGTTGTAGCCTCCCCACTTAGAGTTTTTCTTGACAGGTGTCGTGGGTGATTCCAGACACCGGTGAGTTAAGCTGGTGTGTGCAAGTTAGGTGTGTTTTCAACAAAAAGACCGTAGATGGAATTAGTCCCGATGGACTAAAGAAATCCGTTACTCGTGGGTAAAGAGTACACCCTCTGCAGAGATTAAACCTATTCGAATAGCCGTGTCCATGGTTAAGGATTACAGTCTGGGATGGGTCAAGTGTCGGTCTTAGTGTCGGTCTTCGGAGGTGAAACTGTTAACCAGAAATGGAATTACTACTTGTGACTTGTGATAATTATGATTATTATTATTGTTGACTAACCGTGATATTATTGTTATTATCGAGTATCTCTGGGATGGTTCTACCTCCGGGATATTCACTATGATTGTTTATTTTAAAAGCCCTTTATGTGGTGTCGCTCAGACGCCCGACTGTGGCATTTCTTTTAAAGCCCATTATGTGGTGTCGCTCAGACGCCCGACTGTGGCATTTCTTTTAAAGCCCTTTATGTGGTATCGCTCAGACGCCCAACTGTGG